>NC_041402.2:148441161-148593661 GCF_900747795.2 Erpetoichthys calabaricus | reverse complement strand
TGTCAAAAAACTTTGAAAATTAAAGAGATCCAAATCGATTAAACTCTTTAAAGCGCATATTACATATCACAGTCAACTGAAAAAAGGTGTCTTCTTCGCATCAGCGATAACAGGGCAAGTTAGTCAATTTCCCTACATTTGGACTAAGGAAGTATTACCTGCCATTTAACTTAGGGATCCATCTTGTCAAAAACGTGACAATAAAAATCCGCCGCAACACGATTTAGATCTCTGCTGAGCCTTTAAAGCATCGCAGTTCATTTTGCACAGTGCAACGGATGACCCGGTGTGCCAGGTTTGCCAGTGGATTTGACTAAGATATTCAAGTTTGGCATTTTAACAAGGGTATATTTCTTGTCTGAAAACAGTGGGAGTTAAAGTGGCCCGATTTGGATTTATCACAGTTCACTGGTGCAGATAAGCAATTGAGTGTGCCAGGTTTACCAGTGCATTAAATTAATGAACCCACATTGGACTGCGTAAACTTCACATGTACTCAATACGTGAAATATGAATTCCTTTCGTAACTTGTGTGAATAAGAAGTTGCGAGCTATTAAGTAGATGGCTAACTAATGTCATTTCCTTTTACTATAAATTAGTGCAGTGGTTAGTGGTGCTGCTTCGCAGATTTAACAATCCGGGCTTGAATGCATAGCCTACTTTTATAAACTTGCCAATATCCATTTCTGTGGACTGTAACTGTGTGCGGAAAACATCAGACTGTTCAGTGATATGTCCTGTTTCCAGAAAATGATGTACAGTAGCACGTGATGGCATTTGGTGCTCATCTGAATGTATGAGGCACACATGCAGTATTGGCCGGTGCGAACTTAAAATACCTGGTGCACAGGCTATAGTAAGTGGTGGGCACAAGATGTATACATGGTGGGCAGGAGATAGTAAGTTGTACGCACCAAATTGTTTCCCAGGAAGAAATAAACACCATATCTCCTGTGAAGGATAGCCGGGTCCCATGCCCGGCAGGGACGCCCCTGCTGCATCTGTTCCGGGGGAGCCACCATGGGCAGCTCAATACCTCCCCCGGGACGCTTGGTGGCAGCCTCCCTGGCGGACGATGATTCCCCAACCTGGCGCATGGCTCCATGGGACATAGAGTCCTCCACAGCCTGGTGGGGGGCTCGGATGGCCGCCAGGAGGAGCTGCATGGACTTTGCAGCCCAGCTGGTCAATCCCTCAGCCCCACCCGGAAATGCAATTAGGCCCAGGTGATCAAGCACCTGGAATGCTTCCAGGTGGGGTATAAAAAGGGCCAGCCACCACCACTCGAGGAGTTGGGAGGAAGGAGGACTAAGCTTGTGGAGGAGTGGTGGGAGAAGAGGAAAGAGTGCTGTTGTTGTTGTGGACTTGTGTTTTGTGGGACTGTGTATTACCTGTGGGTCACGGGGAAGACGTGTGCCCATGGGAGAAGAAAATAAAAAGTCCATTGATTTTATACGTGCCTCTGTGTCCTTCTGTGCCGGGTCAGGCGCTTATATAGCGCCTTTCTACACTCCTCAGGTGCTCTGTATGAGTGAGCAGACGAATACCTGTAAACATAAAGCATGGACCCAAACCCTTAACCCCCCCCCAAGCCTAATCTTAACCATAGTGTAACGGGGTATGTGATGGGCATTTCATGACTGACATTCTGGACAGTACCTAACGTGCGTCACAGGTATTGCAAGCTGCAGTTAAACCCATCTCCAACCATCCCTCTCTCCTTTAATAAATAAAAGCCCAGCCGTCTGCTTTTTTATATCACCACGCTACAAGAGCTGGAAGTGACATCAAACTGAAGTCTTGGTAAAGGCATAATTAGGTAGCCCCGAAGCGCACTTTTGTAATATTTTAATCTAACATTATCTCGTACGTACGTGAAACTATCTTGTACGTATGTAAAAGTATCCCGTACATATGCGAAAACATGAGGGTTATCCCATAATTTTTTTTCACTGTGCGGTTCAGTTTCCGTAGTAATGCTTCTGACAAAGGACATTTTCTTTCTAAGATAATCATTTTACAAGCAATACAGATTATTTATTAACATTTGCAGATAATCAAAGTGAGAAAATTATTAAAAAAATAAACAGAAAAGAAGTTTTCAGCTGTAGTAGTATCTATTTCATTCTGCTGTATTACTCTGGCACCAAAAAGGCAAAGTTATATAATGCATTAACTCCTATGAAAGTATATATGACTAAATTGTGTGTTACTGTATATGTTACTGTATGTTTTAAATTAAAAAAAGAAAATCTGCCAAAAGGCATCCTTTATGTGGACATAAAGGATAATAATCCAGAAGTATTTATTGTGGCTGGGCAATAGATTATGATTTTGGGAATTGTCCAGAATGGCCAGGCATGCAGCCAGTGATTTCAAGAGTTTCCATGAGGAATCAAGTGGAGTCCTGTTTGGCAACACACTAGTGCCATCTACAGATGAGATTTCCTGGGTATCTAGCAATTGAAGTAAGAGCCATGAATCCAGGAATGTGCACAGGACTGCTGGAAAGTCTTATCACTTGGTAGCTAAATGACACTTTAGGGTCACCTCTGTTCCCTGGATTGACTTTAGAAATATCATTAGTCAGAGGTACAAATGGCCTGTTTGGTGAAGTTCAACGGAATGCGGAAGCAGCGTATTTCAACTTGTTCATTAGCAGGCACATATAATGCATGGAGAGTAAAAGCAGCTTTATTATGGATATGTGGAGGAAAGGAAACTTTTATCTTGATGAAGTGGACAGCTTACTCTGAAACTGCCTGTGGAATTGCTTAGCTCAACATGAGGCATCCAAGCCTTCATTGTTTTGATAGCTACTGTATACTGGTTTCTTTTATTGTTTTTGTATTCTGTAATCTTGTTTTTTGATTTCATCACCATGAAAACAGAGATTTATTGTTTATATTTCTACACTACAAATTTCAGTCATTGGTGGCCATATACTCATACATACCCGTTTTCTTTTCTGAAAGCATGCTTCCTATTCCTGTAATAATGAAAAAAGATGTTTTAAATTAGTTGGCATCAAAGTACCTTCTAATTTGGCTATATGACACATTTTCCTAGGCACTTTGCCTAGTTCTGGATTATGCATATATAATAAACTATATTTACTACCTATGGGCCATAAAATTAACCGTAGCCACTTAAATATAATCTAACATAAAATATTATATGTAATAATTACTAATGGATATACTGTACTACATACAGTAACTAATTAAAAAGACTTCCAAGTAAAAGCAGGCTAGAGTGGCTATTATTTCCTGCAATTTTTGTGTTTGATTACTTCATTATCCTGAGTAATGATCTCTTTATATACTGTAAGTACCTAATTTGTCTATGGAAGTTCCAGTTACTCTGCTACATTAGTAATTATCTTGTATTTCTCCTTAAAACTATTCACTTTTTCACAATTATTGCAATAGTTTTTGGAATAAACATATAAATCAAACTCCCACACCAACACCAATTGGCTAGAAACCAGCACTGTAGAATTAAAAAATTTAAAGAGAATGATTCAAACTTGAGGAAGCTGATGAGGGCACACAGTACAGCATAGTGGCTTCATGGTTAAGGCTTTAGGTTTTTGAATTCAAACCCTGAGTGTGTGGATTCAAATCCTGCTACTGACACTGTATGACCATCAGCAAGTCACTTCACCTGCCTATGCTCCAAGTGGAAAAACAAAAGAAATATAACCAAATATTGTAAAGTCCCTTGGGTAATGGTATCAGCTAAACAAGTAAATAATAATTTGGGAAAATAAAAAAAAACATGTATAGAGAAATGGTGAAAGGGCAGAAAATGAAAAGTGAGTTGAATGATTAGTGTAGCTGTGTTTGTACCAAGTTACCTAAGTTAAATTTGCTTCATGGGATAGTTCCGGCACTAGTGTGATGCATTTTCAAATAATTCCATAGACCAAATACCTTTGTTTTAAATGTTTTAGTAAAAACCAAAACAATTCACACAAAAATAGAGAAAAAACATATTGACAGCAACATGTAAATTGAATAATTTCTTTTTCTTCGGTTATATTCTTGAATAAAGGTGCACTTGTTTTGTTATACCTTTTCTGAAAGTGTTTATTTGATATTTAGAGTTTAGTCTTTACACAATATACACTTCATGTCAGCATTTTGTCATTATTATAACATGAGCAATTTAAATTTGCAGGCCTAATCAATCACTGCTAAACTTGGGCGACTGTGCTTTTTCTACCTGTAAATCCAAACCGATGTACATGTATTCGAACAAATGTAAATCTCTGAACTTATCTATCTATCTATCTATCTATCTATCTATCTATCTATCTATCTATCTATCTATCTATCTATCCTAATAGATGTGTCTAAACGAATCTATATATCTAAAAATGTATTTTTTTTTTAAATTTTAGTAATTTTATTGTAATCATTCCATACAAATAGATCAATTTTTACAAAAGATAGATTTGAAAACAAGTCGCCCCCCACCCCTGAGAGAGAGAGCATGGCCAAAAGAGTAAAACTTAAGGCTTGTAGACATACCTAAATTGATGAGTTTAATAGGGCAATAGAGATAAATGGAGAAGAAAAAGAAATATGGAGATAATTGCTTCCTTGGTGCATTAAGAGCTTAAGATATTACTGATTAGATCCTGACAGGTTTTGAAAACATTCTGTACAGATCCTCTCACTGAATATTTGATTTTTTCCAATTTCAAATAGAATAAAACATCGGTTTCCCACTGACTTAAAAGAGGAGAGTTAGGATTCTTCCAGTTTAGCAAAATAAGTCTGCGTGCCAAAAGTGTAGTGAATGCAATCACAGTTTGTTTGTCCTTCATCACTTTAAACCCATCTGGAAGAACACCAAACACAGCTGTTAGTGGGTTAGGAGGGATTGTGACACCAAGGCTGTCTGAAAGGCACTTAAAATCCCCTTGGGATTAATAAAGTATCTATCTATCTATTTATCTATCTAAAAATTTTGGTCCAAAATGATATTAATTTGGTGCAGTATGGTAATAAGCCTCACTGGTATTACCAGCAATTAAAGAAAATTAGTTTTGTGTCCTCTGCAGTGTTAAGAGAGATGCATTTGTTTGGAAATAACAGGGAAAAAAAAGGTATAAAGAAAGGAAACTTGCTTTTTTCTTTTTCTTTCGTGTAGAGGGACGTCTTCGCTGACGATATGAGCGCCTTTTGGGGAGCGTCACGGTGGGTCTCGTGTAGTCTGGAGAGACGGCCCTGCCATTGACCGGCCGGGATGGCACTGTCGGTCCTCCACTCCTGCACGTGCCTCCCGCGATATCATAACTCTATATGTGCAATAGAAAGTGCGAAGCGCCTTAATATTAGTTTACCGCAGTTTAGAAAAGGGATCCAGTGTTTGCAGTTGTCTGGGCTGTAGCTCAGGGGAAGGAGAAAAAAAATGTAAAAGTGCTTACTTTCACTTATGGCAGAAGCACAGTCTGCGTCTCAAAAGCCGGCAGAGCTACGTGCGTGCACCGGCTGCTCGACTTTTTATAGTAATTATGCGGGGCAGGAGACGCCACTTTTCGAAGACACGTTCACGTCATCGCGTACCCATGGAGGGATGACATAGAATAGTTTCATTGGTCAAAAAGGAATTATGACCTCTAGAGGGGGTTCTTCTGACTAGATCTTGCTAGAGGAAGGTACTTGGTAGAACAGCTATTTGAATTTTCCAAGCACTACTGCTTGTGCCATTATTATTGTAAATATTCTTTTTTTTTCTTGTATATATAAATATCTCTGGATTAACTTTGGTGGAGGTATTTATTGGGTTGTGTTTATTGGTTTATTTTAGTTTATTTTTGTATATACTCTTTTTTTTTATCTGTATTTTGAATATTTTTGGGTAAATCCTGTATTATACACTGTTTGGAGGAGCAGCTTCCTGACTTGGATCACTGTGGAGGAAGACAGCTTCACATTTTGCTTTTGTGTATATATATGGGTTTCACTAGTTTGTATGTATTTTACTTTTTCATTTGGGACTTTCAGGAAGCACTGTAAATACTGTATATAGTCATTTCTGGGCTCCATTTAATTACTGTTTTTGTGTGTCCTTTGCGGTATTGGACTGTGTATCGATATATATAAAATCTGCAGGTCATTATTTTTGTTTTCTTTAAGTGCACCTGTAAATAAAACCACTTTATTTTTCAAAAAAATCCAACCCTTTTTGTGTCCGTGTCTCCCTGTCTTACACCATCATCCTGGTCACGCTCGGTCCCACATACTAGACACCTAGAGTGTAGACTGATGATTCCAATTCCCACTACACAGGGTGTCACATGCAGGCCCAGAACATGTGACCCAGTGAGGCTGGGACTTGATTGCAGTGTTCGCAGGTTGGATCTTACCCTGGAAACATTTTGGACAGTTTTAGGCGAGACAGATATGCTTGATATATAATTTTGAGTTGAATAATTGTTTGCTTTGCGCATATGGAGCTCGAGTAAAGTCTCTGCATTGCTATTTTCCACTCCTTTTCTGATATATTGATTAAGAGATCTTTTTCCCATTGACCTCTTGGATCTTTAAAAGGGAGGGACTGCAAGATAATTTTATATATTGCAGAGATGGTGCCTAAGTCCTTGAAATGGAGCAATATTTTTTCCGGCATGGAGGAGGGTGCAAGATGAGGAAAATTGGGCAGGTTCTGTTTAACAAAGTTCCTAATTTGAAGATAGTGAAAGAAATGTGTGGCTGGAAAGTTAAATTTGGAGTGTAATTGTTCATAGGATGCAAAGATGTTGTCTATATAAAGATCTCTAAGCAATTTAATCCCAAATCTTTTCCAGATATTAAAAACTGCATATGTTTGCGAGGGTTGAAAGAGGTGGTTCTTTTGCAGAGGTGCCACAGATAAAAGATTCTCCATCTTACAATGCTTTCTACACTGGTTCCATATTCTGAGTGAGTGAAGGACAATTGGGTTATTAGTATATTGCTGATAACTTGCATTTATTGGAGCACAAAGCAGGGAATATAAGATAGTACTGCAGGATTTTACTTCCATTGTAGACCAAGCCTGTGTATGTTCATCTATTTGTATCCAGGTTTTTATAGCTTGTATGTTTGCTGCCCAGTAATAAAACTGAAAGTTGGGTAGAGCCATGCCACCTTCTGCCTTAGGTCTTTGTAGGGTCGCTCTTTGGATACGTGGGTGTTTTGAGTTCCAAATAAATTAGGTTATTGTTGAATCTATTTGTTTAAAAAATGATTTATTAATGTATATTGGAATGTTTTGAAATAAAAAAAGTAGCTTAGAAAGAATATTCATCTTAACAACGTTAATCCTTCTAGCTAGAGTGAGATGAAGGGTTGACCATCTATGCAAGTCTTGCTAAATTTTTTCCATACAGACGGTGAAATTTTGTTGATAAAGAGCTTTATGTTTACTTGTGATGTTTACCCCTAGGTATTTAAACTGATCTGCGATGATAAAAGGGAAGGTGTCCAATCTAATATTGTGTGCTTGAGAATTCACTGGAAAAGAGCACACTTTTATTCAAATGAATTCTGAGACCATAGATCTTTTGACATTCTGTAAGTGCTGTTAAGACTGCAGGCACAGAATTTTGTGGATCTGATATATACAGTACTATATCATCTGCATATAGAGAAATTTTCTGTTCCAGTCCTTCTCTGAAAATCCCCTTTATCTGATAAGAATTTTGACAGTGGACCGCCAGTGGTTCAATGGCGACTGCAAATAGCAGTGGTGACAAGGGGCAACCTTGTCTGGTACCACGTTCTAGTTTAAAGTAGTCTGAACAAATGTTGTTAATACAAACTGAAGCTTCTGGATTGGTATATAGTAGTTTGATCCACGCACAAATGTTCAGGCCAAACCCAAATTTCTCTAATGTAGTGAAAAGGTATTTCCATTCAATCATATCAAATGCTTTTTCTGCATCCAATGATAATAATATTTCTGGGGTGTTTGACTTTGTTGGTGAGTATATTACATTAAACAGCCATCGAAGATTGGAAGATAATTTTCGACCCTTGATAAATCCAGTTTGATCTTGTGATATTACTGAAGGCAGCACTTTCTCCATCCTTCTAGCTATGATTTTTGAGGGTATCTTAACATCATTATTCAGAAGTTAAATTGGTCTATATGATGCACATTGTGATAAGTCCTTATTTTGTTTAGGAAAGACGGTGATTAATGCTTGGCGAAAAGTTTGAGGTAGAATTTGATTGTCTCTAGCTTCTGTAAATGTTGCTAATAGGAGGGGAGCTAGCTGAGTGGAGAATTTCTTATAAAATTCTGCAGGGTGGTGTTGTCCGATATGAGGTTTTAGCTCCTCAGAAATAAGTTCTTTTAAATTGAGGCATTTTAATTAACCTGACTTTAAATAATTATAAATTAAAAAGGTGTTATTCCCTAGCATTGCAATATGACGGTTACAAGATTACATTAGAAACGAGGATGAACTTAGCTTTGTTTAATATTGGCTTACGCTGCATATCAGACGGGGGAAACACACCACAGTACTCAGTCCAAAGGTGGGGGCCTTGCGTATGGAGTTTGCAGTCATCGTCACAACGCAGGAAGGTTTTCTTGGACCAATTTGAAGTAGTCTCCAGTCCGACCGTCGAGTTTCCCAATGGCTGGCAATCCTCCAGAATGTTTTATACTGCTTTCTCCATGTGCAAGCCCCCAGATGGCACATAGCCCATTTCCAAACAAGGAGAGATTTTGTGCTGACATCAGACAGTAGGTTCAAATAATACACAGTTCTCTTTCAGGCTGACAACACATTCCTCCAGCTGTCCCTGTCTGTCTTATCCTATGCTTGGCCCAGCAATTCTGAATACTGACACTCTGTGCTAAATCTGGCTCAGCTCTGCATGCACACAGAAAAGGAATGAAAAATACATTTAAAAGGGTCTGACAGAGACAGTGACATTAATCTCAATATTATAACAAACTTAATATAACAGGTAGCCATCAGGGCCTGCTGCTTTCCTGCCTTGAAGTGACTTTATAGCATCTAGTAATTCTGATAGCACCAGAGGTTTATCCAGTTCCTCCACACTAAAAGTACCTATTTGTGGCATCTTTAATGTATCCAGAAATGCATTAGATTGTGTATTGTCTTCTTTAAACTCAGTAGAATATAAGGATTTATTGTAGTCTCTAAATGTGTGCATTATATTTTTATGGTCAATGATTTCATCTCTGTTCGTGTTGGTGATTACTGGGATTGCATTGCGAACTTCTTGCTTGTGGATTTGTTGAGCTAAAAGATTATTAGCTTTCTCTAAGTGTTCACAGTAATAATGTCTGGATTTATAAATTAGTTGTTCAGTTTCTTTAATTGTCAAGAGGTTGAGTTCTGAATGCAGAGCCTGCCTTTTCCTATGTAGAGCCTCGCTTGGAAGCCTGGCATGTTCTTCATCTACTCTAGTAATTTAGTTTTTTAGCTCTGATACTTTCTTGGTTTCTAATTTATTCCTGTGGGAAAGATATGAAATAATCTGCCCTCTTAAGAAGGCCTTTAAAGTTTCTCAGAGTATTCCTGCAGAAACCTCTGAAGATGTATTTGTCTCTA
Organism: Erpetoichthys calabaricus; assembly: GCF_900747795.2. Lineage (NCBI taxonomy): Eukaryota > Metazoa > Chordata > Cladistia > Polypteriformes > Polypteridae > Erpetoichthys > Erpetoichthys calabaricus. The sequence goes on along the minus strand of NC_041402.2, from coordinate 148,584,074 downwards.
GGAAAAAAACTGATTTGTTTGGATATTAATTCAGTAAAGTTCTTGTTTGCTAATAGAAGCGGGTTAAGGCGCCATCTGCGAGGTGAGTGTGTGGGGCATAGTAAGTTTACCTCCAAGATCAGAGGTACATGGTCGGAAATAACAATAGCATTGTACTTGCAAGATTTAATCGTAGGCAAGAAATTATTATCTATAAAAAAATCAATTCTTGAGTAGCAATGATGTACTGGTGAGTAGAAAGAATACTGTATGTTCTTGAGTTTGGGTTTAGAAACCTCCAGGGGTCTGATAAGTTGTGGTCAGTTACAAATTGTGTAATTGTCTTTTCAGTGTTAGATGTCATCCCCCCTGTGACAGAAGACCTATCTAAGAGTGGATTTAAAACACAAGTCCCCAGCCATTATAATTTTATTAGTGTTCACATTGGGAATGGATGCAAATACATTTTGCATGAATTCCTTATCATCGACATTCGGTGCATAAACATTTATCAAAATCATCCATCCATCCATTTTCCAACCCGCCGAATCCGAACACAGGGTCACGGGGGTCTGCTGGAGCCAATCCCAGCGAACACAGGGCACAAGGCAGGAACCAATCCCGGGCAGGGTGCCAACCCACCGCAGTATCAAAATCATTTTACAGTTAAATAAGTTGCCCATGACCATCACATATCTCCCTTCAGAATCAGATACTACATCTGATGCTACAAATGACACTGTTCTATTTATGAGGATTCCCACACCTCTAGTTTTCTTTGTAAAGCTAGAATGGATCATTTGGCCAGTCCAGTCCTTTTGCAGCCGGAACTGATCCTTGCTTAGTAAGTGGGTCTCCTGTAGAAATACTATTTTAGCGTTTAACCTGTTAGGTGAGAGAATACTTTCTTTCTCTTTAATTCGTGATTCAGGCCTTTAACATTCCAGCTCACAAAGTTATCTGTTCCATCATGGAGACATTGATTCTGAATTTTTAAAGTCATTTTATAGTCTTAACTGGAAGTGAGACAGCTTTAACCTTAACTTCCTATTTCTCCACGGGTAAGTGCCATGCAGCCTATTGTTACATTGGTAGTTATAATTATAAGGATTAAAAGGATAGATTAGATATAGCCCTCTTTGTCTCCCCCTGCTTATCCTCAAACCCCCCAATTTTGCCTCCCCACATGAGGCTGGTCCCCACTTCACAAAGTCCCGGTCTTCTGACATATCTAGAGACAGAGCACGTCCAAAGCAAGACAAGCCCCCACGCAGCGGCGTCGGAGAATTAGAAAGTAGAGATATCTATTGTCAATATAGTCTAAATACTATATGCCCAAAATATAATCATTAACATACTATAAGCTGTGGCACGCGGCTGGGGGTGGCACCCATGTTTATATATGCTTGCATATACTGTAGTAGAACCCTCAGGTTGGATAAATACAGGATATCTCAGGATAATAAGGAAATAATATTAAAAAATAACACGTCACCAACACGAATGGAGATGAAATCATTGACCATAACAATATAATGCACACATTTAGAGACTACTATAAATCCTTATATTCTACTGAGTTTAAAGAAGACAATACACAATCTAATGCATTTCTGGATACATTACAGATGCCACAAATAGATAGATAGATAGATAGATAGATAGATAGATAGATAGATAGATAGATAGATAGATAGATACTTTATTAATCCCAAGGGGAAATTCACATAATATGTACTTTTAGTGTGGCGGAACTGGACAATAACACTCGCAACGCACAAGACCAACTAAAAATGTATCTTAATGGATATACGGTAGAGTCTCCAATTAGCATTATTCTAGGAACCCACTAAAAAAGGATTAAATTGAGGAAAAGTGTTAAAAGAAGGAAACTGTCACTGATTTCCCAGGATCCCATTGCTAGTCTGGGAATACAATGTTTCAAGTTTTTTTATTATCTCACCACAATTATTTGTGAGGTTACTTGTTATGATCCACTTTTAATATATGCCCCAATTTGTTCAATTTAATTTCTAGGATCAAAATTGTCCATTTTGCAGTTTCTGAATGTTATTCTTTTTCACAAACAGCACCACTTTTAAACCATGACACCCTATTGTAGCACGGCACATACAAACTTGCATTTGATTTTTGACAACGTAATAAGGCCATGTTTGCACTGCAACTAAATTCCTATTTTAGCACTCATATGTAACACAGATGTGATTTGTTTAGAGAAATAAGAAGCAACATGGAATCACATTTTTTAGAAATGATTTACATTACTTTCCTACCCACTAGTTTGCATCAATATCTCGCTCCCACCAATCCTGGCTCATTCCTCATATCTAACGGTTTGTACATACAGATAAGGCAGTGATAACTGCATGTTGTATTTTCTGTTTATCTTCCTTGCCATCCTGAAATCATAAATTCACAGACATCTTGTACTGAAACAATATGAAGTAGTGTAGCAACCAGCATCTGTTTATTAGGTCACATCTCTCTAGCAAAATTATTTTATCTCACTTTGTACATGCAGTAATCCTCTTCTATTTTATTTCTCTTCTCTTTATCCTTCTGGTGCATTTGGTGCCACTGCTCTGCTTCCAAGCTGTTTTCTAGCCCATGGGAGGCAGCCCAGAGATCCCAGGACTTTTGAAATCCAGTGTTGAATAGATTTTGTGCCATTATTGACCATAAATCCCCCAGAAGTTTATTTTCTCCAGAGATACTACTGACTGGAGATTTTGTTTTACTTTCCTCCTTTGCCAAATGGCCATAGCTTAACAATAATATTAATGGACAGCTAATGGTTGGATCCATTAATATTAATCAATATTTGATTACATTAACCTATATTTTATGTGTATACATTACATAAGTATTTTGTATTTGTATTTTACCTGTAAAATTGTTACAGCACTGTTAGCCCACACTTAGTAAAGAAATAAACTGAACTGAAAACTAAACTGAATATCTAAACATGTTTTCCAACCAATCTAAGTGAACCAGTTTATATATACCTGTGGGCTATTTTTTTAAAATGAAGGTTGAGTTTGATTTGATAGTTCTTTTCAGAAGCTTCTTGTTGCATATATTATATTAATTGCATTTCTAACTGAATGGTGCTTTATTTACTCTTTCAGACTCTAAACAATAGTAACAATAAAAACAACTATCTATCAAGCAACAAGTGATACTTTTTTTTTTTTTTTAATATTTCTGTACTAGATGGACCAGGACCTCTGGATCAAAACATGAATGAAAACACTAAATATATTCTCTGTATTATATTTTTATCTAATGAAATTGTCAATTACGTAGGTGCTTGGCATGGTCTGTTTAGGTAAGATGACTACAGATAATAGGCTGGTCATCTTAATGTCTTTTTTAGCAGCACCATTTCTTAAATGCTTGAAAAAGATAGAAATTAAGGAGTGATCTCATACGTTCCATTTTTTTACAGAGAGAAAATGTATGAGAAGAATGATTACACTTATACTAGATGAGGTTCGTCTTTGTAGGAGGACATTTTAATATAATTAATTATAAAGATCATGCATTAAAGTTCCAGCTATATACATTTCACATATCAGCTGAGGGCAGTAAATGGCCTTTGCTTCCCAATCTTAAGGGAGATTACCCAGTGGCATAGCTAGGAGGGGGCGATCTGCCCTGGGTGGCACATTTTTGGGGTGACATTATTGGCCAAAAGGCTCAGTACAATTTGTTTGTAAATAGCAGGGTTCAGGAAAATCTCACTCCTTAATGGAAAAAGTAAAATTCTCTGCTTTTTATCCACAAATGTTTCAAAAATAATTTTTAGACTGTCCTTCTGTGATGGCATCAGACACAGCAGCTGAAATTTATGCGGCAATAACAAATATAAACATAAACATTCCACATTATATAATACACATAATAATTTCTAAGAAGATAAACAACTAATTTACAATTTATAATTTTGTTTTGTTCTCAATCCGAAAGCGTTCTTGCTCTGCGCAGAACACATCCCCACCTATCACTTGTACATTACACTGGTTCTGGTTTTCGCAGTGTAATTATATTAAACTAATAATTACAACACGGCTTATCAGTGAGTCTATACTATATTCTTTTCTAGTTGATGCTTATAAATAATTATATGTGAAACATTATTGCTGTTTCTCTATATATGAATACATCTATGCAAAATTTATCTGAATTTTTCTCTATATGTCAATTTAATTTTCTATTTAAATTGATTAACATATTCAGATATGTTGGAGGGTGGCAAACTGAAGCACCGTCCCACCACAAGCGGCACGAACCTACTTCTGGAGCATCATGAGAAGTTTTAAAAAGACAGTATAATGATATGACGTTTGAAGTTAACTTGAAGCTTGCAAACATTAATTTGTTTGTTTAGTGTATACAAATTACTGCAGTGTTTTTAAAGTTGCTTTAACTGTGCATTCTTTAACATTTTAACTAAATTTCATGTAGTCTTTTGTATGATGAGATGCTGAGCATATTAGAGCTTGGTATATACTGTACTTTTTATTTAATATGAGCCGTGACAGAAATGGCTTCAGCGAAGAGTTAAAAAGGTGAGTGAACTTACAAGATTAGTCTTAGCCATATAAAAATACTGTATTTGTGTTGTGTAAGAGATACACATTATCTTCAAATAACTTATAATATTATAAGACTGGGTAATATGAGATATGATAGACTAATGAGCACCAAAAGATCTTATCTAAAGTACTTATATAAACACTTGAAAAGGAGATCAATTAGTTACTTGACATATATGTGACACAAAGATTTTCCTCAAGGCTATCATCAGCCTGAAAAATGAGTTGGTGCTAGTTCAGATCATAAATTTATTATTCAACAAAATAAATGTTATTCTATTTTTAAATTTCAAATTAAAGGTTGGGACATTTCTTTTAATGGTTGTCCGACATCGCTTCTCATATTACTATTTTAGAATATACAGCTGTTACTGAAAATGAAATATGTACCTAGTGCTTCCATAAAACTGAATGTGATACACCACATGAAGTAAGAAAAAGCAAATTTTGCATTTTCTTCTATCATCATATATTCAAAGTAAAATGATTTTTAATTGTTTCAATTTAAAAAGGTATACTTTTAACTTGAACATCTTTTCGGCCACAGATGTTAGTGCTTGTTCTAATTCTGTATCAAGATCCCTATCAATTCCCATCTTGATCACTTATTATTTGGCGTATGTGCAGTCTACCTATAATTTTTTGTGCACTGTGTTTTTTCCCAAATTCTATACTCAGATAAGACATGCAAGTAGGGTTGACTTATGGCCAAGTGTAATTAACCATGACTATATTTGTGATCTGCCATGATGACAAGACAGGAATATTTTTATACAACAAAACCAGGAGATGAAATAGACAAAACCCATGGTATAGTTAATTTAAAGTGTAGCCAAAAATTCAAATAATCTTGCATCTAAGGCTAAACATATATTCTGAACTCAAAATCTTTAATGAAATAAAAGTTTCTTAGCCCTGAACTCTTTTAACACACTCCGCAAATGTTCTGAAGTATCCACAGTCTTGAACAAGGTGTTATTATATGCGATTTTAATGGCAATATCTTAACAAAATGTTTGCACCATCATGATAACAAAATGGTGTGGCAGTAAACATTTAAAATGAAACAATAGTACAATTAAACTTAAACAAAATGTAGAAGGCAAACTAAAGTAGATTTTAATAGAAAACCATAATAAAAATATCAAACTTTATAGAAAACTTTCCAACTTTTAGAAATAAATCTGTAACAAATTTTAACAGTATGTGACTGGACCATGATAAATTTGTATTCCCTGCCATGTTGTTTCCATCATTGTAGTAGGTAGGCTGGGGATCCCATCAACAATGTATTTGTTATGATTCAAGCCCTGAGCCTAAATAAATCAAATACAATTTATTTGTAACATAAATTATACATACTGCACAATATGTAGTGAAATGATCAGTTTCTAAACTCCAAGAGCATAAACAAGAATATAAAAAAAAAACAATAAAACAAAACACTAAAAATCATTGTAATATGATAGCAATTACTCTGCATTACATTAAATTTATAAAGTATTTACTAACTAAATAATGTGAAAAATTAAATATAACAACATGTAATGCTGAAAAGGAAAGAAAACTCCAGAATCCCTAGCCCAAATAAACAAACCTTTAATTATTTAAATTTTATTACCATATATATATATACTCATATATAAGTCAGGTCTTGAAACTCAAAAAATCGATCATAAAATGCGACACTTTTTTTTTTTTTTTACATCTTCTTGCTTCCTCCAATTTCACACAAGTTTCTCAGACACATCGAATTTTGTTGCTGCAGCACAGTTACCAATTTCTTTCACCACTTCAATGGTTTTAATTTAAAACCAGCTTCATATTTTCTTCTTCATCGTAGATAAGGGATGCTCTTATGATAAAGGTGTATGAGGGTGTGAGATACAAAAAACACAAAACAGTGTATATGTTGCTTTGGAATAGTTTGGGTATTACCGTGTGGTCACGTAGGCACAATACATAGGGAAAAAAGGCAGTGTGCTCCATGGTTACATCTCTCAGGTGGGCATTAGCGTATCATAATCTCTTAGATCAATAGCGTGAGTTTTCCGCATTTGACTTATAAGACCGAAATTACACTGTAAAATCAAGCCCCGACTTATCTGCGGGAGAATTATCCACAAATATATATGGTATTTAAAGATAATGCAGAAAAAAAACAGTTAAAAAGATAATTTTTTTTAAAAACCTGGAAAAACATACTGCGGTGGGTCGGCACCCTGCCCAGGATTGGTTCCTGCCTTGTGCCCTGTGTTGGCTGGGATTGGCTCCAGAAGACCCCCGTGACCCTGTATTCGGATTTAGCGGGTTGGAAAATGGATGGATGGATGGATGGAAAAACATAACTACAAAATGCAAAACTTACAAAAAAAAATAAACAAATTGAAAGCATCAAAAAAGAGAGTTTGTGTCCTTTAACAGATTAAACACATTTTGGCGTTGCATGCCCGGATATAAATCTACATATATGCAAAGAATAAAGTCATATTTATGCAATAACTGTTGAATGTATGACCAGTGTTGGTAATGTTTATCACATTTTGAAGTAGTAAGTAGTAGTAATACAATCACATTCAGACTTTCACCTGGCAAGGAAATTTTAAATTATTTTAGGTGGCAAGTATCTTGCAGATATCTTAAGGGCTCAAGGTAATAAGTATTAAATAGAAAGAAAAAAAAGACAAGGGTCTGGCTTTTTAACAGATTCAGAACTGTCCTTAGAACTCCTCGACATTAAAAGCTGATGCATGTTAATAAGGCCACTCCATCATGTGATTATATTTTATGATATCATGATGTAGCAAGCAATTTAGAATGATGACTTGCCAAACAAAACAATAACAAGAGAATAAAAATGCACAAAAGTGTACAACATGCACACAAGAAAGTATTTTCTTTCCAGTTACTCTGAAATTTCCATATAAAGCCTAAAATTTTACTTCAGGCGTGCTTTTAGTGAAACTTCCTAGACAAACAACGGAGAGTAAAGTGGGTCATAAAAAAAACTAATAATATGTTTTAACAAACTGGAGTATGAAATATTTATTTATGTCTAATCATCAATCTTTATTTGACGTTTGTTATAGAATGTACCTGTCTGAAAACATTATTTTATTATTTATATCTCTCCATACAATAGCACATCTACCAAGTTATAGCTTGCATTAAAGGATACAGTTTCATACAAGTACCATTTCCAATGATTGGTGTACTGTAATGTGTAAAACATCTTTAATTACAACTCAGCTTGAAATAAACATTTGTTATAGATTTTGTTTCTTTTGGCTGAGAAAGTAAAAGATTTTACTTTTATTGTAAAAATAAAAAACCTACAAAATAAAAAACATTTCATTGTAATGTTAATAAATAAGTACTACTATGTTTTATAATATGCAATATAAATATTTCCATGCATTGCTTATGTTTTTCTGTGGCATTGAGCTAAATTTACTTAATTCAATATCATGCTATACTTCAGTCTAAATAAAAATTTAAAATATAATTTTGATATTTTTAATTGCATATTTGTGCTTGTTTATGTCCATAACAGTCTGTCTGATGTGTGGGTAATTTATTTTTTTACGTTATCTACCATATTAAGTCTGAGAAACCTGCTCACTAGTTGGCTTTGTTCCCCAAGTCGAACTCCAAAAAGCGCACTACAATTGCACTTAGTTTTAATCTTGATCTGCTGGTAGTGTATAGCTTGGCACACTGTAACAGTGCTAATCCCCAAAGTTAGTCTTACTGTAAATTACTAGTAAGACCAGAACAGCACCGGATAATCCTCAGTTCAGAGCGCACTGCAACTGACCCTTTTTGTTTGGGCCATGCAATATTGTTTGTAGAAATGACCTCCCATTGCTGGTCAAATGATACATGACCTTTGATGCCAATGTTCTGCCCCTTTTGTTTTCTGATCTATTTTTGGTTAACTTTTTCTTTTTAGTTTTCTTGTATTCTGAATGTTTTCCTGTCATTAACATTGCTTTTGTTTTCTCTTTTCAACTAGACCACTTCCTGATATTGGTACATTTTCATCTTGGTATTCTGCCTTACTCAGCCAACAGGACCATTACAATACTTTAGACACTGATAAAGGACCTCATGGCAATTGAAAGTGTGCTCTTCTAAAAGCAAAATTCTTCACTTAAGCACAAACTAAAATCAATGCAATGGACATCTCACATAAACCTTCACATCATTAAACATGTTAAATCTTGTTGTGTAACAAGTCCAGTAATACTCGTGTGAGGTAAATGTGTAGTTTTTACAAGCTGTTGAATTTAAACTGCATATGTGAGCAAACAGGAAAACGTTACGTGACAGTGTAAGATTAAAACTCTCTTCACTGTAGAGCAAGACAGAGTTGTAACCACAGCTATAAAAAAAGGTTTTTCAATTAAAAAACTTAACATTAATAGATTTAAGTTACATGTAATTTTGTTAAAGTAAAAAAAAAAATTTTCTTTCAAAAAAATTAGAGAAAACTATAATCTTGAAAGTTGAGCCTCATCTTCATCTTCTTCTCCTTTTGGCTGCTCCCGTTAGGGGTTGCCAGAGCGGATCATCTTTTCCCATATCTTTCTGTCCTCTACATCTTGCTCTGTCACACCCACCACCTGCATGTCCTCTCTCACCACATCCATAAACTTTCTCTTAGGCCTTCCTCATTTCCTCTTAAAAAATGTAAAATTTATATTTATATTTATATTTTTTCACTCTAGCTTTTGCCCCCAGGTTACATCAGAGAAATGGCTGTTGTTATTGATGCTCTCTTTCAACGTTGATGCTTTTAAACTGTATAGCTTTTGATAAAATTGATCATTTTATACTTCTGTGCTGCCCTGAAATTAGCTAGCCTATCAAAGAATATGTTGGCTTACTTCACACTTATTAAATCCTTATAAAGGCAGTGCTCCCTACTGAAAGTTGCCCTCCCTGCTTCCAGTCAGATGCAGTGCTCCTCTTGGTTCTGTTATGGAACTAACTTTGTTTTAATTATATGTGTTAGATACTTGAAGATGAAAGTCAGAAACAATATTAACTTTCATTTATATGCTAATTATACCCTACTTTTTAAGTTACATCATTAATGAATTGCTTTACTAGTGTTAAACTTGTGATAAGTGGTAATTATTTATGCTTTGGTTGAAAAAAAAATGTTGTTTTTCTTGGTTGTAAATATCTCAAATGTATGCAATATCTTTCTGTAGACTTTCAGTATTTACGTTGCATGATCTTAAAAAGACACTTTATACATTTATTTAAGCAGAGCTAAGTACTCTAAAGCTTTATGGATTTGATTTTGAAACTGGTCACATATTACTCTCCAGTTAATTCACATCATGATAGTAACAAACAGAATTGAAATACAAATTATGGTCATATTATTGTCTTCCAATTAAGTTCTGAGCAACAAACATTTTCATGTATTAAGGTAGTAAATGGCTGCTTCAGTATGAGGGAAAAATATTTTTTTAACTCTGACATAGGAACTCTGTCGTCCAGCAGAACCATTTAGGTGACCACTGACTAAATGATTGTACCAAAAAAATCAAAGTTATAAAGTGTCATCACAGTCTAGCACTTAAACACCCCAAAACCCACAGCACTCCAGAAGCAACCACAGCCACCATCCTGCTCAACCCTGGCACTTTTCATTTATAGCCCTATAACCTTCATTCTACAACAATACCTAGAGGGTTATGATTCCGGGCTTATGAAACTGAAAGGCACATCTCAAGTCGCAAAAACAGGTCTATACTCTGATGGACATTTACTAGATAGGTGTTACTAAGTATGCCTGGCCCTGAAAACTCAGGAATCAGGATTTGTGACTTGCACACCCAGAAAGCGAACAAAGCTTATTAATTCCAAAATGTAGAAGTGAACTGTGAAACCCCTGCCAAAATTGACAAAAACAATATTTCTTATTAATTAAAAAGGTTATAAAATTTCTTAGTCAAAAAGCTTATTAAAAAGATTTTAAAAACTAAACAAGAGCAAAAAAGTAACCAATTCCAAAATAAGTCAAAGAATAAGAGCAAGAATCGAGTCTTTTATAGGCTGAGAGTTGTCCCTCAGAGGCACTGTTACCTTAGGCTCAACAGACAAGGAACGTAAGACAAAGAACTACATTGTAATTTCTAATAAACACACAAATATTCATTAAAGAAAGCTAAAATACAAAGTAAAGGAAAAAAAACATGTTTTCGTACATCTAATAAAAGGCTGTTAAAGGGGTTTCATCTGGTGTGCATATAAAGGTTGTACAGCTGAAGCGTTCTGTCCTTTCTCTTTCAGCATGGAAATAACCATTTACCTTTTTTTTACTTGGCTGAGGCAGCCGTATACTAACTGTATATAATAAAACATATATACAAAACCAAAATGTTGATGGGCAAAAATCTAAAGCCAGGTACAGAGCCCTGACCAAACCAGAGTATAGAGAAGACAGCAGCCAGAGTACTGAGAACACTTCAGCTAATACTGAAGTGGTGAGAGACAGAGAGGTACCTGCAGTGACATTCATTCTGCCAAATTCTGAATGGGATTTTCACAGTAGAGCTTGACATGGATTATATGCTGAATGGTTGTTTCACACAATCTGTATAAGTTAGATTTATTATTGTTATTTGCTGCCACTGTGGCATTGGGGTGGCACGGTTGACATTACCACCCTAGCGTAGTGCATTTTATGAACATTGAACTTGGTCCTTTTGCGGAGCTAATGTTTCCTGCTGAACACACTCTAACAGTAATGTAAATTATTGGTGGTATTATTTGTTTCTGCCTAATCTAGAATTTTCAAATTTTGACTTTAAGAGTACAATATCACAAACCTGTAGTGATGACTTAATAACCCAGAGGAAAATTGAAACTGAAGTATCTAATGCATATGTCTTTTTCCACTTAGAAGCAGCAAGGAAAGTGACCAAGAGGCTTAGTTTTCTATAAAAGCTACTCACATTGAGGGTGAAACAAATATTCTTAATTTTGTGCATCCTGTGACAGGGCTTGTGAAAGCAAGGTTGAATGGGTTTTTTTACATAATTTCTTAATCCTTTTTTGAATGTAAGTGTAAGAAACAAAGAGTTAAAAAAAAATTTGGATCTTTGAAGACAGAATCTAGGGAACCCTGCATGATTTAAAAATGACTAAGAAAGAAACTTCCAAACAAATCTCAAGAAACTAAAAATGAAAGGAAAAAGAAATTATTTTTCTATTATTTGCTTATTTCGAAATGCAAAGTACGAGTTAAACTGTATCTCATTCAGCCTGTCAAAATGCGGCATACCCTATGACTCATATTTGAGCAAACAACCATAGACGCAGCCAGATTGCTGTCGAGCTTTGCTGCTGTGTCTTAGGTCTTAGTGATCTACTATAGTGCTGCCATCTAGTGGACAGCTATATAATTGTTTTGTTTTCTTAATTCAACAGCTTGCAGAAAATACTGTTATAAATAGACACTCTGTAGTTATGTTGTCGCAAAACAGTTATGAAGCTGCTGATGTTTTGAGATGAAGAGAGTGACAATCAGCTGGAAGATAGGGATCCTGTAGGCTCTGGCACTGATGCAGATTGTTGCTCTGAAGGTGTTTGTTCATCACAAGGCGTCTGACTCATCATGACTGTCAGGACAGCACTATATGGAAATGCTTCTGCCCCCTGAACATAAACAGTCACCAACAACCAAATGTGTTGTGTGCAAGAAATGCATAGACCAATACTGCAGCATCCTGATACTAAATGGTCCAACAGTGCAATGTAAAAGTACAGCGCAAGGTTTTTTGAGTTTTGTGTGATTTTATTCCTACTGTATTTTCCAGGCATCTTTTCTTTATGGAGGCTGTAACTGTGTTATATTTTTCTGGTTTTCAGGTTTGGCTTGTCTCCAGTCTTTGTGTCAGCTGTCTTTGATTTGATGCCCAAGTCCATGAAACATCGGAGTTTGAGCTCAGCTTGGCCCAGATTATTATCTTTGTTTTGCAAATGCTGTTTTGCCATTTTTGATGCTCTTAAAGCTATAGGCTAATAAAGCAAGTTCTTGTTCTGTTTTATAGAAATAAAAATAAAGGTTTTCTGTTTTTAGAAGATGCAAAGAGAAAACAAGGAAAAAAGGTTTTATTATGTTTTTTGCGCAAAAGATTTGGCTTTACTTAAACCTGTGCTCATGGGGTTGCTGTGTTTCTCTGAAGGAATACTCCACCCAAAATAATATGTTAATATTACCTCATGTAGTTTGTAGTGGTGGCAGAGTAAAAATTTTAATCTCATATTTTTACTGAGAAATTATATGTTGAATATTCAAACTGAACAGGGCACTGTAGTGACCCATTCTCGTCTGTGTCTCCTCCTCATTCATTAATCAAGAATCCTGGCTTTATTTTAAATGTATAGCATTGTGATAATGACACCTTTCCTGTTAACATTCAATGTGGAGTTTTCAGGAAGTAACTATTAATAATATTTTAGCAAAAATTCACACTTTTTCCTGGTTTTAACAATATGAATGGATATTGGATGTGTGGATTATGCCACATGAATTACATGAGACATTTTTTCATTTATACATTGATTGTATACATTGTATCTTGTATATGTTGATATAAATTGATACACTGATGTTTTACATGTTATTTGCATTTGTCCAGAATTGGTCACTGCAGAGCTCCACTGAGTTTGAATATTCAATATGAAATTCTCCATGAAAAAATTAGATTAGAATTTTTTCTTGGCAACCACTACAAACTACATGAGGTAGGTGACATTAAAAAAAATATATTTTCTGGTACAGCATTTCTTTAAAGATTCCAAAAATCTGCAACCTCTGAACAGGTTTGAGCATAGTGTGTAAGTACACAAGGTTTCAGTAAAATTCAAAGCAAAAACAATTCCCACAAAAAATGAAATGTTGATAATACACACACACACACACACACAAAGTAACTTCTTGATTGTAATGTTTCAGTTTCAGGCTTAGCTGTTACTTAGTTTTCTATAAATTTCTAGATAGGGTTCTATGCTGACATGACATAATGTCAGTATATGCTAATGCAGATGGTCAGAAAACTCTGTGCCTTTATATCTTTATTTTTGCAAGTAAAACAAAATATACCTTTCTAACTCTGCATCTTTCTCTTTGAGATCATTCTGTTCTTTTGTCAGAAATATTTCAGAGTATTAAGAATGTTCCATTAATATGTTGGCTTATAGGGGGTAAAACAAAATTTTTAAGCAGAAGTAATACAAACATGTATAACAGTATTTAACAGTTTAAGATTTATACTGAAATTAAGATCAGACTCTTTAACACTTCCACAATTCTTAGTTCTCGATTTGAAGATGGAATCAAGTTAGTTAAGGCTCGGGAAGAATATAGGAGATAGATAGTTAGATATTTGAACCTTTTTGTAACCTAAAAGGGGCATGTTTGTATATCATAGGGAAAATGTGTAAGTTATAGGGCCTTTTTTGTAACACAAGTGAGGCTCTTTTGTTAACATGCCATGAAAGGGCACTTTTTTTAACATAAATGGCACATTTGTAACACGAAAAGAGAAGTGTTTTTTTACATTCATATTTATTTGCTTAGCAGATGCTTTTAAATATCTTTTAAAGTGACTTAAAAACAATGCAGGAAAAATGAATTGGAGTAGTAAAGCAGCAGGAGAAACCTTAATGACCCCATCTTATGAAGTCTTAACAACAGCTCGTTGTAATCTGAATCTTCTACACAGACCCACCTGCCTATGTCACAGAAGCTGAAAGCACATTAACCACTGGGAGCTGGCAACATTTATTTCTCTACCCTGAAGAGCGTTAATAATTGTATTTATAACTAGCTGTGCTACAAGTCTAAGATGGGTTGAAATCTAAGTAATCAACGTACACCTCAGTGTTAACATTTGCAGCGCACCATGCAATGTGTATGTCTCTCTTTTATGTAATTTGGTATAGGATTCATAAATGCATTTTAAAGCTAAAAATATTTGTGATGTGTCATCTATTGGAATGACAAAAACATAGTAACCAGACAGACACATAAACACTTATCCTTTTATAAAGGTGAAAATGTTCAACTTTATTTTGGGAATTCACAAAAAAGTTGGGGAAATTCTCATATTGCTGTAATTTCTCTAATGTTCTGAGCTGTGATTTATGCCACTGCAAAGGAAAAGTGCTTCTTTCTAAAACATGTTTATATTTGATGCTATCTTCAAGAATTTAAACCAAGACTGTCAATTACAAAAAACAAAAAAAAAAATTGTGAAGCCAGGAGTGTGTCTCTGTGTTTTCTACTCTGCAAAAATGGGATAAGCCAGTCTGTTGGGCTTTAAAATGGATTCATTACTATCTAGTACTGTGATGACTAATATATGGACTGAAATTTAAGGCTTTTACTGTAAGTTTTGAAAATCAATGAGCTGCACTGGTAAAATACAATTTGTATTTGAACTTATAATCAAGTGCACAACTGCAAAGAACATGAAGTTCTGCTTTTAAATTTAATTTCTAGTAATGTTCAGTTTTGCTTCCCTTCTAAGGCTTGCAGAGACCTGCAGTTTCAGGAATGTTAAGTTTGTCAGAGTGAGTAGACCACTACAGAAAACATTAATAATGATTAACAATATTACAATTTTATCTCAAAAGTAGAAGACTGAAGGCCTAGTAAATTCACCTGAATTTTATACTGAGAAAAAGAAGGAATACAAGTAAACTTAGCATTAATGGGTGAATTACAACAAATTTTAAAGGTTTTCATATTAAACCACAGTAAGGTGTAATTTACCTCACACAATTCTGATTTGCATCAGGTGACACATTTAGTTGTCAGAATTTGTATTTTTCCATCTCTAATTCTACCACCTGACCAATGTGACTGCTTTTCGTAATGCTCAACTGTAATTAAGACTGAAAACAAAAAGTGGATCAAAACTAACACTAGAATCTCTGAAGTCTCCGAAAAAACTCGTAATCCTTAAATTCCTTCGCACTTCTCCATTAGTGTCTTTTGTTTTGTAAATGTGTAGATCAGCAGTGCTATCCCATACCCCCCACCGCCGCAGAAAGGGCAAAAGTTCTCCCAGCTCGTCTTGTTTATCTTGGTGTGAGGTACCTGGAGTTGCATAGGGTAAATAACACTGCACAACAAAGTTTTTGCTTCTTGAACACTGTTGGGTGTTTCTTGTAGATTTTCTGGATGCTAATCATGAATATCACATCAAAATTTACCCATCACGTACCATTTCAGTTTTATCATGATTTTTTCTTATATTTGTATCCAAACCTTTTCGCTCCAATAAGTGACTTATCAGCAACGGTTTGTGCAGCCTGGGCATGTCCGGGCATGGAATCAGGCCAGGGTGAAAGCTGTTCTGTGGAAGTTGACATCCTGAGCATGCCTGGGCAGGTCTGAACGAGCTTGATGCTGTCTCAGCATGCTCTAAAGGTGGCTTGCATACACCGATCCTGCTCATTTGGTTAATATAGATAGTCAGTGTGTATGTATAGTATCAGTATAGTAAAGTATAGTATCTGTAGCAATATAACAGTAAGTAAGCTTGATGCTATAGATGTTTTGGTGTCAGGCGATACGTCTCATCAATGTTGTAACAGCCACGATACATTCTGCTATATCTGTGGTGAATATACACTTGCGCCTAAGAGACATTTAATGACTGCTCTTGTGAAGAAAGCTTATCTATATTTCGGCTGCAAAATTGGTGATTAAGACAAGGAATGGGTGCCTCACATTGCGACATGTGCCGTCAGTCTGAGAGCCTGGCTCAGAGGCACTCGAAAGATGATGCCATTTGCTGTTCCGATGATATGGCGAGAACAGAAAGACCATGTGACAGACTGTTACTTCTGTTTGTCAAATGTGTCTGGTTTCTCTGCCAAAAACAAGAAGTCAATTGAATATCCTAATCTGCCTTCAGCAATGAGACCCATGCCATATGATGACAATCTTCCAATTCTGAATTCACCAGAGGATTGGACCTTAGATGAACCAGATGAAGAAACTGCAATGCAGGGTACTGACAGTGACATTGACCCGGATTTTGAACCGTGCTTATCAGGCAATCAACATCTGATTACACAGTCTGAATTGAACGATTCGGTCAGAGATTTGGGTCTGTCAAAAGCAAAAGCCAAGTTGCTGGGTTCGAGACTGCAGGAATGGTGTCTGCTGTCACCAGATTCGAAAATTTCTGTGTTTTGAGGCCGACATCATGATATAACCAAATTTTTTGCACAAGTCTCTGTTTCTGGTGTGACATTGAAGGATTGTTCTCGGTCTTGGGTTGTGATCACAACCCGGAAGAGTGGCATCTCTTCATTGATTCGTCAATGTTAAGCCTGAAAACTGTTCTGCTACACAATGCAACGTTTATCCTTCAGTACCTGTTGGATATGCAGCACACATGAAAGAAATGTATGAGAATATGGAACTGTTGCTGAAGCACGTCCAGTATAGCAGGTACAACTGGAATATCTGTTGAGATCTTAAAGTCATTGCTCTGTTACAAGGACTGTAGCTCGGCTATACAAAGTACTGTTGTTTCATCTGTGAATGGAACAGCTGTGCCAAAGAGTCGCACTATTCTCGACAGAACTGATCACTCCGTAAAAAGTTAGTTCCAGGGCAGAAAAATGTGGCACATGAATCGCTTGTCGACTCGGTAAAGATATTTTTGCCTCCACTTCACATAAAACTGGGAAGAATTTCATGAAAGCACTGAACAAGGAAGGTGAAAGTTTTCGTTATTTAAGACAGATGTTCCCAAGAATAACTGACGCCAAGATCAAAGAGGGCATTTTTGTTGGCCCCCAGATCAGACATGTTATGAGTGACAAGTGGTTTGAAGATCTGTTAGTTGGGCCGGAAAAAATTGCCTGGAAAGCCTTCAAAGATGGTGTTGACAATTTTCTGGACAATTACAGAGCCCCAAAGTATATTCAGCTGGTAGACAAACTTCTCAAAGCATACAAGACAATGAAGTGCAACATGTTCACTCAAGATTCATTTTCTCTACTTACACTTGGAATTCTTCCCCTCAAATCTTGGTGCTGTCAGTGACGAATACAGTGAAAGGTTTCACCAGGACATGATGCTACGCTGGAGAAACGATACCAGGGCAACTGGAATCCGTCAATACTTGCTGACTACTGTTGGACACTGCAACGTGATGCACCAGACATTGAATAAAAATAAAATCAGGAGCAAAACACTTTTAATTCTGTTGAATTTAATAGCTTATGCGAAACATAAATGTGACTAAATACGTTATTGTTAGTAAACATATAAATGCCTATTTCTCAGAGTTCCTACGTGATGCAGTAAAACCAAAACTATATTTGTGCATACCCAGTAGGTACCTGTCACAATCAGCAAAAACTTTCAATAAGCAAAACTTTTCAAGAACATTGTTGTGCAGTGTAATATATCGTTATTTGGAACACATGCATTTCGTGTGTGTTCAGTGTCAACAATGATCTGGGTAAATGTAGAATGACAGGAAATGCGAGAAATGGCAACACGACTGCTTGGGTGGCGCAGCAGTAAGAACTGCTGACTCATAATCAAGAGGTCCTGGGATCGATTCTGGGTTTTTCCCAAAATTATCGTTTTGAGTAGTGAGCTGTTCTTATTGTTACTATTGTACAATTAAAACATACATTTGATTTCAGTCTCTAACAGCCGGTGTAAATTTATGGTACTTGTTAAGGTTAGCATTTTTTTTATTCAGTTTTATTCTCTCAGTCGCGTTCATGCTCCCCCCAATCTGACACTGCTGTTTTCAAGTAAAGATGTGCTATAGCAGAGGTGAACTCAGATGAGGATGAGGGTTCTACATTGGAGAAAAAGAACAGAAGCCCTCCCCACAAGAAACATCCACTCATACATAAGAACAACGCAGCTGTACCACGCATAAAGGCAAAAGATGGCACCGTTTGGATGCAGCAAGAGGTCGGGCGTCATCCTGCCAGTCAGTCTGCCCCACGTGTTCCTGTTTGAAACAACAGGGCTTACATAGCTCGCCAAGGTACCGTGCAAAGTTCTGTTTGTGATTATGTTTTGTGAGGGTTTTAGAAAAGCATGTATACGTTACTTAATAATAATAATAATTCTTTACATTTATATAGCGCTTTTCTCAGTACTCAAAGCGCTATCCACACAGGGAGGAACCGGGAAGCGAACCCACAATCTTCCACGGTCTCCTTACTGCAAAGCAGCAGCACTACCACTGCGCCACCTGTGAGGACTTATACAAAAGCCACATCGAATGTTTTGAATGTACGCATTTACTTATCTCTCCACAGTGTAAAGTCACAAGTAGACCGCAGAGCGATCAAACACTTATGAAACTTATGAAACCGTTCCTGAACAAACGCAGAACTATAACAACAGTTGCGTAGAGTGATTCCACCTGCAGCTAAAGTCATTTGTGTACTGAAGTAGCATTGCATATGTACGTTGTCAGCATGCCCGTGTCAATCAGACACAGGAAGCTCTGTAGCTCTAGACGATAGCATGAGGCTAATTTTTTTTTGGCAGGTTTAGTTTTGCTGAACAGCTAGTTTAAGGCTACAGGATTGGCATTAGAAGGCACAACGAAGAGTTGACCAAAAATCGACACATCCTGTCCAGAATAATAACTGTATGAAATTTTGTGGAGCATTCAAATTGGTTTTGTGTAGCCATGATGCGAGAGAGAGCTATGACTAGCACAAAATGATCACTTCTCCAAACAATGCATTAAAAAGGTTGAGAATGCTGTGGTGCCTAAACCTGTAATGTAGCAACAGTTGCCCCAATAACAAAGGGCCTTTTTTTAACTAGGCATTCTATATGTCCTGCAATTATATGCATTGTAAATGCCCATGCTGTGTAATCAAAGAAGCAATTCAATGCTGTGATAAGTAATATTATTAATTTCATAAAGCAGAGACTAAATATGAATAAATACAAACAAGCAAAATTATTTGCATATAACCTGACAATAGACTTGGGATGTTGTGATTCAGACTCTCTATTTTTTTTATACATCATGTGTTTTATTCTCTTAGTGTGCTTTAGTAATAGGCCTACTGTTTGTTAAGGTCATACAGGTTAAGAAGGTTGAACTGATTGAGAGCTTGAGAGAGAGAAAAACATTCACTTGACAATGTTGTTCACTGTAGGCTATTATTAATGTCTATAGTTTGGGTGCGTCATGCCACTTTTTTTTTTTTTTTTTTGCATCATTGTAAGGCCATACTTTAGTTGTTTTTTTTTTTTACAATAGCCAAGAAGGGTAGATTTTTTATTTTTAATGGCTGGCTTTTAGAATTTCTGTGCGTAAATCTTCCAACTTTTGTGTTTGCTGAGCAGGGTTTTATTAGCTTCTGATGGTCTATAAATGGTCTAAGTTGGGATCCTGCAATATAGGCTTGTTTTTTGCATTCATTTTTTATTCTTGTTAAAATTTGGGTAATATGAAATTTTTCTACCATCTGTTTTCATTCAGGGAATGTGATTAAAACTTTTTTAACCCTTTCTTGCATTGATGTTTTGGCACTTTTTCATTATTACGCTACACTCTGAAGAATTAAATTTTCTTTTTATTGTTCTGCCTCTGGAGCAGTGCTTTTCTGATGTAGATGTCTGATCTTCAAACATCATCCACACTTTCTTTCAGAGAGTTTTGTCACTTATGGTTAATGATTATCCTGGCATGAAGTGCTAGGAGATTGCACAAAAGATGTCTCTCACCTTAGCCAATTATATTTGTTTTGCTCCAATTTGCTTTAGTAATTGGTATTTTTATTTTTACTTCAATAAACATACTTTTTTAGATTCAGTTTCATCTTCAAATAATTGGTAAATTAGGTTCATAGGTTTTTCATTCCAAACCAAATGTCTGGTTTTCTGATGTTGACTTATTTTGAGGGAGAGACTGAAAGTCACCTTCTGCTTTTTTATATGATGTTGACTCTTCAAATCTTTCTCCTCTCATCATGTGAGATAGCTGTTTAGCAGCTGCTATTGAAGTTTGCTCCTTCTCTACCAGTCTGTAGCATTTATTTGCTGTCTCTTCTCTATGTTACACCAGAGAAGCCAAATTTGATTTCATGTTTGGATGATTTTAATGAATAGCAGAAACTTTTGTCTTTCTGAAGAGGGTACAAGTTATGTCCCCTTTCAAGCCACTTTTTCTCCAGATTGATTGAACAGCTCAAGATCTGCCCAATTTGAAGCTGTTCTCCAGTTCAAGTTAAAAAAAAAAAAAAAAAAGCATACATCTTTTTTGCAAAACTGCTTAGCCAATTAAATAAAGTGTGTATAAGAATTACTTTTGCGAGGCCCTGGGTAGACACAGTCGCGTGTTTACTAACAAATATGACATGATAATTATCTACATGTCAAATGCCTGAAAGGTAACCCATGGTCATATTCTCCAGCACACCAGATCTATTTGCAATATTCAGCTTCATCCCAGTTAAAAGAAGAACATGTAATAAAGCATAATCAGTCATTTTTTTGTTATTACTATTGATGAAACCTATTAGTTTTATAACAGTTGTGGTAAGTTCACTTTTTTCAAACTCAGGAGGGGTAATCCATCTTTTTCAAGTCATGGTCTATGTTTCCCAGGCCATGTTTTTAGTATGTTCTTTTCTATACGAACAGATCCTATGTGCCAGACTATCTTGCATACTGTGGACAGCCTGTCTTTTGCTTTCAGAATGCTCTTCTATCTCCCTTGTTAGTACGCAGCTGTACCAATGTTTTAAACTAACAAGATATGGTTTTACAGCCCCGGGTGAATTTTTTTTTCCCGAAACATATTTATTTAGAAATATTACTCTTATTAGTGCTTTGTCAATAAGTGATAAATGTTCTTTAGCTTTGTGAAGTGATACAAGAAAAATTTTAAAGTAAAAATATTTTGCTTTGCTAATTTTTCATTCCTCCATCTGCAGACTGCAGACATTTTTTAAATGTAAAAAATGTAAATCTTCACTTGTTCTTATGATACTCCATGCCACAGAGCCGTTGTAGGGGTGTCGTTTTAAATTGGACAGGTGCTACCCAGATGCGGGAGTGTAGGTGTAATACAAAGTTAAAATATGCTGCCATGGAACGCTTAATGGGAGAATAAGCTAATTAATTAAAAGAGATATAACTAAGTAGAAAGAGTTATACAGCATAGGTCAAGTGTGCTGAAGTACGAAAGGAGCAGAGGAGACAAGGGATTTACCATTAAGAGGCACTGAAGTCTGTGTTCCCAATGGAAATTTCAGGATAAAGCTATGAGAACAGAATGCCTCTAGTGTTTTAATATCAGTGGAGTGGCGAGGTAGCAATATAGATTCTTGCTTCTGGAGATTGCATTGGGAGGTCGACAAATAAAGAAATTGTTTTTAACTGTGTTTTAACTCTTGTGAAATAACCAGCCTCGATACACACAAAAAGGTTTGGGGCAGCCACCCGTATATTGTCCCTGGCTGCAAAAGGGTATAAAATAATTGCACTGATGAGCATAGAATGGAGTTCAAGACTGAACTGAGCAGAGAAGGAAGTGGTCTGTTGTTTAAGGCGGGGAACTGGAAGTGATGTCATTGAGGGCTGGAGCCAGAAGTGATGTTCTTGGGGCCAGAACCAGAAGTGACATCAGTCTTGGGACTGGAACCGGAAGTGGTGTCTTCGAGGCTGAATCAGGCAGAATTTCCCGTATTTGGTCTGCAGAGACAACAGAGAAAGGATTAGTGCACCCCGCCACACCCTGGCCTGCCATGGAATTACCTTCACTTGGTCTATTCAGCTTCCACCTATGTGGATGTGTGTAACACTCTTTATTGCAATTCCCCCACTGGATATTTTTCAGCCAACCCACATTACCTGCAGGCACATGGCATCACAGTGCTATAATCATAAATATTTTCATTTGTTGTTCATTATCATGCATTTCAGAGTCCCACTCTTCAAGTATTTCAGTGGAATTATCTACATCATTTTCAGATGCATAATGTTTTCCTGCTATACTTCCTACATTATCAGGTGTTTTGTTGGCTTTGTTCATCTTTCTTTGCTTACTTAATCTATTAAGCCATATTTGGGACTGGTCTGAAGCTTTATTCATTTTATGAAATTTTGTTAGGTGTGGTGGTAGTCTTTTGACTAATGACAGGCAACCTCCAATTATGCACTAAATATAGAAGGCATGGCCCATGTACAGTATAAGCATTACAACTGAGTTTACTTTGGACATTTATTTTTAATCAATGTTTTTCTATAGTCTAATATTTCAGTATTGTTTTTCTCACAGCTTGGGGTGTCTTGATTGTTTTGTTCAGTACCAAATAACAATTTATAAATATTACTCTAATTTATTATCTTAAAATTCTTTTTTGTATTAGATGCTAAGGTAATATTATTGTAATGTGTTGAGTCAGATTTGTCTGATTCAAAAATATGTTTATTTACATCATAATCCAAGTAGTTCTTCTCCATAGTTTTCTTTCTAGAAGCCAGAAGGAAAAAATATTTCAAATTATTATTTAAAATATTGATTGTAATTACTACAATAAAACAGGCCTAATGCTACAGAATCAATTGACATATGTATGGTGTTATAATAAAGTAAAGTCAGCTTGAAAGTACATACTGTGATATTATTTTAAATGTTACATTTTTATAAAATTATTGTGTGTAATCAAAGATTATTTCCAATAATTTTTGAAGAAAGATGTAATGTACACAAATATAATGTACTTTTAAATTAATTTAATGCTGGAAAGGAAAAAATAAGATGAAATAAGTATACACTTCTCTATATACATAAATGAATATTGGCTATCAGTCATTCAGTGGCACCTGGGAGGAATGTGTTTTACACAACTGTGAACATTTTTTTCTAATCTGGATATGACCATAGATGTAGAATGTAACCTATTATGTCTTTTTTCTATTTTTGTTTAGTAGATGCGTTCACATACAGTATAATGGAAAAAGCACCTATTGTGTTAGCCATGTCTGTCTGCCTGTATGAAACGACACTAGACCCCCGTGGACCAATTTTGTTGAAATCTTGCACGCTTATTCTTCATTTGGGTGCACACCATCAGCATGGCACTGCCAGATCTAAGCAATAGCATGGCGAATAGCTCATGTACTGAAGTTACTTTAGCTGTAGGTGGAAGTCCCATTTTATTTATGGTGCCAAGCAGAGTTGTATTGTAGTGCAGCAGTCTGTTTGCTCTGTGAAGAAGCTGCCTGTTGTTACAGTTCTGCCTTTGTCCTGTCTGATAGCCGTCAAGGGACATTGTATCTTTGATTGCCAGTCCAACAAATAGTTCTGAGCAGGCATCAACCACAGTATCAAATGTGGTCATCGCTGCTTTTGTGAAAAGAATGGAGATAAAACGGCATCAACTCGGAGAGGGAGAGGCAAGTTCGTTGTACTATGTGAACGTCACTGAGAGAATAAAACTGAATAATAAAAAAAAAACACTAACTTTTACAAGTAGCCGAAATTTATGCTGGGTGTTACAGACTCAAATCAATGTTTTTATTATATTATAGTAATAATATTAATAGCAGCTCACCACTCAAAATGCAGTGCCCTGGGACTCGAACTGGCAGCCTTTTGGTTATAAGGCAGCAGTTCTTTCCCCTTCATCATCCAAGAATACATATCAACTTCCTGTCAATTGGCATTTGAGCTTGGGTTTTTAACCCAAATTGAAAGATTTTTTTTTTACTTTGGTTATATTCTTAAATAAAAGCACAAGTGTTTATTTGATATTTGGACTAAAGTCTTCACACATTATGCACTTCACGTCATTATTAGTATAACATGGAAAAAGTTTCTGCTTTAGTTACGCGTTCAGCATTTCTTGCATCACATTTCCTTTCATCCTACACTTACCCAGATCTTTGTAGACACAGAACACACATGAAGTGCATATGTTCCAAATAACAATATAGTACTGTATTATTTACCCTAAACAGCTCCAGATCTCACACGCAGATAAGGAGCCTTGAGCTGGGAGAGCTTTTTGCCTGAGCTGAGCTCCGTCAAGGAGGGGATGGGATAGCAGGCTGCTTGCTGCTTGTGCTGATCGACACATTTATAAAACAAAAGACACTGATGGAGAGGTGTGAAGGAATTTAAGATGGCCCGGGATTACGAGTGTTTTTGTAGGCTTCAGGGATTCTATTGTTAAAGATGAAGTCTTGCAGCAGATCTCTGAATATTGGCATGATGTGTACAGTTTAGAACAGATGTTTAAATATTTTTATGTTTATGTTGTAATTTACCCTGGAGCTGAAATCATAAAACTATAAATTCACTGACAATTATTTTCATTTAGTTTTTTCCTTGTTTTTAAAATTACATTGAATCTGTAGATGACAATTGTTTGTTTCATAAAATCATGTATTAATTATAGTGAAAAACAATCCACTCTGGAAATTTCACATTTACAGAAATAATACAAAATTTCACCACTTACTCTTATCATTTAACAGAATTGTCCTTAGAAATTGTTAAGACTGTTTAACACTTATAAGCTATTTTGTGTTACAACCACCTATATATAAATTTTCTGATTTCCGTTTGTTGAGTATATTTAGATTTTTCCTGTATTTCAGTCTGGCTATTTTTTGTGAACACCACACCTATACAGAATTGTTTCAACTAACTTGCACAATTTGTGGCTGACAAATTGGTTCTCCTACCAGAATACCTGAAAAAATCAATTAGATATATTGTTACATCTTTATTCATTTAATTTCCTGACAAATTACAGAATATGTGTCCTTTAATTTTTCATGTATCTGTTACTTTTCATAAGTTGCTTATTCAAGTTTACAGTCATGGTCATTTTAAATTGTATAATATAAATATTTATCTTAAAGCATCGTTAAAAAATATTTTGTTTAAAGGTTAGTGTCTCTCTTCCATTAAAAAGTTACAGAACAAGTCATTCTTGGTCCTGCAGTTTCACAATGTAAATGTGCTTTTTGATCAGTTGATTGTCTTTACATTTCCTGACCTCTGACTATCATGCTTTTACAGTCACAGTATTTAAATTCAGAATTAACCCAGTATCTTTAAAGTTCATATTGTAACATGTTAACCATAATTGTTGAGTTGTTTGTACTCACTTTATTTTCAGTAGTGTTGTGCTGTTTTATACTGAAAGCTTCAGGTCTAAGTGACATGTTTTATTTGGGGGGAGTATTTTTTGCTTGTTTATCTGAATTTGACAAACCCTTCTTGTGATAACTTTCACACTCAATTACAGTATAAATCTCACAAAGCAATTATGTCATCCATCTAACCATTCATTTTCTAAACCTGCTTATCCAGGGCAAGAATACGCTTCCATCTGTCCTAAGATCCTGCCTTGCAGGTTTTAGAAAATGAACAGGTTTAGGAAATGGATGATTACATGGATGGATAGAAAAATATATTAGTATTGGATTTTTGTTATGGCTCTTACCTTATGCTTTGAATGCATAATAATAAAACCATATGATTAAGCAGTAAATGAATGAAAGGACAAATTTAATTGCAAAGTTCAAATCACCATATGTCCTAATTATGTAATATGTTAAATGCAGAAGTAAAATATGTACAAAAAACACTTATGCAATATACATAAAATACAAAAGTTGTCTTATATATGATACTAATGATAAACGGCACTTCAAAGTTATGGCAGGTCTTTGTTCAGTGTGTTTGGACACTTGCACCCGAGTACATTCAGTTCACGATACTAACATGCCCACCTTTATATAATAGGATGCTAAAGAAATAAATTACTGATTTGGTGTTACAGATCACCTCAGGTGCTAGTGAGTGCAGTGCTACCAGCTGACTACGAGAATATTTTATATACCTCAATTTTAAATTCTCAGCATCTCTTAGTACGTTTTCAGATGTTGCAGATGTAAGGCAGCCTTCAGATCCTCTTTTCTCTCCATGTCTGCCAGGTTCACAGCTTGTCCAAAAGGCAGATGAGATGAGCCAATGCTTGGGTTTGCGATGCCAGCAGCATATTCTCAATTTGAAATCATTTATAAATTCCTAGTGACAAGCCAGATGCCAGACGCCACATCATATGTACTATTAACATTAACAATTATTAAAAATTAAAAAGAAAAAAGAGAATATAATGGCAGAAAGTTCATTTTAATTTTTGTATAAAAAGAAAAAGAAACTGGTCCAAAGTTTCAGACTCCAAACTTGAGAACACAGAATTTCTGCAAAAGGCTGGCTCTTGCAAGGAATGAAAAGAGATTTTAACAATAAACTGCAGTGGGTTTAGATGGGGGTTAAGGGGGTTGAAGGACAAAACCTTGGCACTCGGTGCCACAAATTAATCAAAGCTGGTTCTTAATTCAGCACTTCTGAGGAGCTATAGTACTGCACAGGTGACATGAAGTACTGTTATTACATCATGAGGATCAAACTCAAAGAGCACCTTCCCCTGCTTTCCCGTTTATATAAACATTGGTGCTACTTCTATAATAATACTGCACATGTAAAAAATAAAAAAAAAATAAAAATACTGCATCTATTGTGGAGCATAGCCTGTGAATCAGAATAACTCAGCCAATCTCTGACTTGCATCAAATAACCAACATGTGTTTTCTCCTAAGGAACTGGCAGTTTCATCATCCTTATCTAGTTAGAAATGACAATACCTGGAGAAGGATTGGTTTAGATCTTCTCCAGGATTTGTTTTAAAAACTAAACCAAATAGGGAAATAACAGACTCTGTTTCACTTGTTTAAAGGTATACACCAGGGCTATACAATTACAAATTCAGTTGGGCCAGATTAACAGACCAAGACATTTAGCCTGGCCATACATTTTTAGCGGCTGGTAAGCAGCGGGTAATAACAAATATTAAACCAAAACAAATGAATGTACTGATAAACAAGCAGTATTTATTCATTGTTTCCTTTTTATATTTGGTCACATCTGACACAGGCACATCAAAAAGTGCATCCAAAAAAGCTATAACTGGACAGAATCTGAGGTACTAGCAATACTTTTTTTCCATTTTTGAAATAAAAAAATAAACATTTTGATCATATCTGAAAATGCATAAAAACAAAATAATGCACAGTATTAGCAATAAAATAAATATGTTGGTCATATCTGATCCAGGCACATCACAAAGTGCATTTAACAGAATAAAAAAAGAACTATCAATGCTATCAAAGCTATTAGTGCACAAACCCATAACAAGTGATAACAGTAACTAACACACATGAATACTGCACACTGAGGGAACATGGGTTAATTTTAAATCACCACAGTTGTGATTAGCAGCGCCTTTTCTGTAAACAAAAAGGTTGCATACGTTGCATTTGGATCAAGTTTGAAGTACTGTTAAGGTATATAGAGGTTGACAGTCCAAGCATTACATGTTTTGTTTCTTTGGTGAAAAAACATAACATTTGAATTTGAAATTGTCAGATCATCAGGTATAGCTATAATAACAATTCAGTAGCTCTTTATTCACTACTCAAAAGCGCTTTACAAACTTTATGCAGGGATGCAAACCCATGATCTTCTTATTATGAAGCAGCTGTCATTATGCCACCTACGTAGATGCACTCTACCATAGAATATAGGATGGTTTAAATTTACAAACATAAAATTTCCGAAATCAATATTAACTGCAGGTTAATAATGAGATGCACATTCTACAAAAAAGTGGTTATATAGTGTTGCAAAGCAATCAGTGTTTGTAAAGAGATTTACAAACTTTTTGCATGTCTTCATAAAATGCAATCTTCAGGATCTGCAGGACCAAAGTGTGTGAGTGGAGGCCCAACCAATCGTATGAAGAGGAAGTGCGGAGACAGTGCTTATCAGTAACGAGGCTTTCATTGGAGTAGCAAGTAGAATCATTTGTGAAAAACCCATATTCGCACTGACTTGATGAAACTGGAATACAACTAAGACTCCGCACACAAACAAAATTATAGGATCATTTAATATGTAGTAGATGTCACAACCAAATTTTGTCGCTGAGGTGCTGGTACACCATACTGGCGCATTCCATCACAAAAAAAAAATCACGGTATCTTAGACTACTACTACCACTTGTAGACACACAACAATGAGCTGCATTGTGGTTTGAATGTTGCTAGGCTACTTGGAGTGTTGCATTTAAGGTCTATACCACTGTAGTAATCTATGCAGGAATTTCTGAAGGCTCACGAAATGTGGTTTTTTTTTTCAGTTTTTGTCTGTGTTTCTGGCAGGACCACGGGCAGGGCCACTTGAAGGTTGCCTCTTAGTCGCATGTGGCCTATGGGCCGCCATTTGAATAGGCCGAACTTGCGCATTACTTTATTCTGCAGTTGTTTTCTTTACTTGATTTGATTGTTCTTGATTTGTTAGCAATCTATGCTACTGTTATTTTAATATTTATAATGTTGTATAAAAAAATAACTAAAAACCCAGTCCAAAGTTTCACACCCCAGATTTTTTCTTGGTTTATCCTCAGTATGCTACAAGTACAATAAAATATAAAAACCAATATTTTTTTACTTTTTGAGACTTACCAAACTAAAGTCCATATACTATCCCAGATGGAACACCTACAGCTAGCTCATGGTTTGCAAGCTTGTGATTTATAATCCTGGACAAACAAACGAACATACATATAAAGATATGATTACAGAGTGTTACAAAGTATAACTATTTTTATATATATATCAGTATTGGGCATTTTAAAATCTGACACTTTATTGTAGAAATTAAATCAGAGTTTATTAAATGCTAATTTGATAGTGCTGAAAATATGAATGTGAAGAAAACTAAGGAGCCAGTCATTAACTGGATAACAATTCCACCTAATAACACTTAAGGAGAACTAACTGTATGACACATCTTACACACATGGGGATCCAAGTTGAAAATTGCATTTTTTTCAGTTACACCATGATTATAGTTAAGAAATTTAATCTAAGATTATTTATCTTGTTTAAACCAAATTTTTTTAACATTCACTGATGCACTTTGCAAATGTTGCATATACTATGTTGAACGTTCTGTACTGTGAATTGATGTGTGTTTTGGAAACACTTGAGAAAAAGCTAACCCTCAAGGTATAATTAAAACCCCAAACTGAATATGTTAATGAAATACACTAAAATTATGCGGAACAGCTATATACCGAAGATGTCAAAAAAAAAAAAATTAATCAGACCTTTAGTGATCCTGCTCAAACATTTAATCTCAGCTACTAAAATCTTAACAGTACCACAGCTCAAACAAAGTATGGCTTACCTACTTCAAATAAAATGTAAAGGCTTATTGAATGTAAGATGTTTAAAATGCTTTTCATCTTCTTCTCATTTTTTTGTAATTTATGTATATCACACATAACCAAATAAATATCTCACTTTTGACTAATCAAGTCAAGTCAAGTTGGGGAGCATGCACTTATACAGTGCGTTGCCACACCCACTACATGACGAAACAGTTTGGGATCCCGGTTGGCAACCCCCCCAGGAAGACACGTGGTCGAGTCCCACCCTCCAGAAATGACCCTCTATCTGCCGCAGCCAGGTGTTACGTGGGCAACCCCTTGGCCTGGTCCAGCCACTCAGGTCCCCAACAATGAGGATCTTATGAGTCGGATCACCTCGGGTAAACGCGCCACATGGCCGGAGTGCCATAACTGACGCTCCCTCACAATGCAGGTAATGTGCCTCATTCGGGACTCCATGATCAACTGCTCATTCAACACAAAGTCAAACCAATGGTATCCAAGGATTTTCCAGAGAGACACAGTTTCAAAGGAGTCCAGTCTTCGTCTCGGGTTTACTGGATAGCATCCATGTCTCGCAACCATATAGCAAGACAGAAAGTACCAGGACTTTAAAGACTTGGACCTTCGTCCTTTTGCATAGATATCAGGAGCGCCACACACCCCTTTCCAGTGACCTCATGACCCCCCATGCTCTCCCAATCCATCTACTGACTTCATAGGAAGAGTCACCAGAGACATGAATGTCACTGCCAAGGTAAGTAAACCCCTCGACAAGGTCAATACTCTCTCCGCTGACAGACACACTGCTGATGGCTGTGCCCAAGAGGTCATTAAAGCCCTGGATCTTGGTTTTTATCCAGGACACTCACAAGCCCAGACACTCAGATTTTCGAGAGCCCCGATCAGAGCCTCCATTGACTCCACGAAAATCACAGCATTATCAGCAAAATCAAGATCCGTGAATCTTCACCAACAGATCCCCCACAGCTGTTGGACCCCACAATCTTGCCCAACATCCAGTCCATACAAGCATTGAACAGATTAGGAGCAAGAACACAACCCTGACGAACCCCAGAATTAACTGGGATAAGCACAGAGGTTCTGCCTCCACTCTGCACAGCACTCACTGTACCAGTGTATAGGCCGGTCATGATGTCCAGCAACTTCGAGGGGATCCCGCAAACACTCAGGATGTCCCACAGGGCAGCTCGATCAACTGAGTTGAACGCTTTACGAAAATCGACAAAGGCTGCAAAGAAACTCTGCTGATATTCGCGTTTGTTCTCCATGAGAACCCTCAGTGCCAGGATGCGGTTGATGGTAGACTTCTTAGGTGTAAAACCAGACTGTTCCCGTCGCTGGTAGGTGAGCAAGTGATCATGTATCCTATTTAGGACGAAACCTAGCTGGATCACCCATCCCTTTCCAGATAGGGACGACAAATCCCATTTTCCAATCAGTTGGGATGATGTCAGTCTCCCAAATGGAAGCAAATATTGCTTGCAATGCCAGGAGGACAGCCTTACCACCAGCCTGGAGAAGTTCACCCCGATACCACAGATCCCTGCAGCCTTTCCTCCCCTCAGGTGGTTCACCACCTGTGCAATCTCAGTGAGACTGGGTGGTTCACAGCTAATTGGAGGATCAGCCTCAAGAACCGTGGACCCAGAGATATCCAATGTCCTAGCCTGAGGATTAGCTTTGAACGAGCTGTCGCTAGACCACAGATGGTGTGACACTTGCTCACAGATTCCTTTAACAAACGCCTCTTTATATGCCCTCAGAGCCCTCACAGCCGTCCTTTTGATTATTGAAGTCTACTTTTCCCCTTGAATAGTGGATGCCCTCTCTATGCATAGAACTTTAGTTTCATGTCAGCTGCTTTTGTTTTCCGACAATTATTTTGTTTAGCATTTAAGTATTTGTTCTTTATTATTGACATTGAATGTCAGTGACAGCTGAACTTTAAGGAAAAAACTATATATTATTTTTTATATGCTCAGCTGAATCATCACAGCTAGAAGGAATAGTTTTTAGAAATGGGTCTTCAGACAGCTTTAGCAACAGTTGCTCTACCATTGTTGCGAATAGGCTAGACCAGAAATGAATGTGTGCGGAGTAATTAGAAAAGCCGCTGTCACTCTCAGAATTACTAGACACTATAAAATCACTTCAGAGTGGGAAAGCAGCAGGCCCTTTTACTAACCCCAAACTTTTCGCCAAGCATTAATTATTGTTTTTCCTATGAAAAATAAGGACAATGTGCATTATACAGACCAATCTCACTGCTGAATAATGATGTTAAGATACTTTCCAAAGTTCTAGCTAGAAGGACTGAGAAAGTGCTTCTTTTGGTAATATCACAGGACCAAACCGAATTTATTAAAGGCAGACACTTAGCTTCCAATCTTCAACACCTGTTTAATGTAATATATTCACCCATAAAGTCTAACACCCCAGAGATTTTATTATCTTTCGATGCAGAAAAAGCATTTGATATGATTGAATAGGACTACCTATTCAGTACATTGCATAAGTTTGGGTTGGGCCTGAACATATGTGCATGGATTAAACTAATATATACCAGTCTAGAAGCTTCAGTTTGTATTAACAACATTACTTCAGACTACTTCAAACTAGAACATGGTAGTAGACAAGGATGCACCCTGTCACCCCTGCTATTTGCAATTGCCATTGAACTATTGGCTGTTCGAAATGCACTTTCGAAATGCTTCTGAGATAAAGGGGGTTATCAGAGAAGGACTTAAACAAAAAATATCACTATGTGTAGATGATATGGTACTATATACAGTGGAACCTTGGTTCACAAACGTCTCTGAACACATACAAATCAGGTTACAACCAAAAAGTTCACCAAACTTTTGCATCTGTTCAAGACCACACACTCCGTATGCGAACAAGCCAGTTTCCCTTTTGGTTTGTGCGCGCCGATGATTTCTGCACGTGTTGTGCATTCCCTGTGCAGCGAGCGCGAGACACAGACACACATGTGCGTGATAGACACACACACATGAGAGAGACACAGAGAGACACAGACAGACACACGTGAGAGAGACACACGCACGCGAGAGAGAGACACACACACACATGAGAGATAGGGGGCTTGCAGCATAAGGCCGAGAAGGCAGTTAAAGAATGCATTGTTTTGACCTCGTTGTATTTAATGAAGACTTTTTTCTATTGGATTTTAACCTCCACTTCACTTCTGTTTACAGCGATCGGTTCGTAGCATGCATTGTTGCAATGTTACTTTTCTTGGTTGTTTATTAAATTACGGATTTTCAAATGTTCATTTTTTCCCTGTACTTAAAACTCATTAAAAAAAGTGTTTTTAGCGAGCGGTCCGTAGCGCTATAGCGTGAACTCTTGCAATGTTAGTTTTCTCTGTTTTTCAAGGTTTTCTCAGTGTTATTCAATATTTTTACATTTAGTTTACTATTACACTGTGCATTCTATGGTATAATTAACCATATTTGTGCTTAAAAGTCTTTTAAAAAATATATTTACATAGAGTTCGTACAGTGTGGAACGGATTAATTGTATTTACATACAATCCTATGGGGGAAATTACTTCGGGTCATGACCAAATCGGGTTATGACCAGAGTTTTGGAACAAATTACGGTCGTAATCCAAGGTTCCACTGTATATCAGATCCACAAAATTTTGTGCCTGCAGTCCTAACAGCACTAGCAGAATTTAAAAAGATATCTAGACTCAAAATTAATTTGAATAAAAGTGTGCTTTTCCCAGTGATCTCTCTAGCACACAACATTAGATTGGGCACCTTCCCTTTTATCATCACAGATCAGTTTAAATACCTAGGGGTAAACATTACAAGAAAATATAAAGCTCTTTTTCAACAAAATGTTGCTGTCTGCATGGAAAAACTTAAACAAGATGTGCATATGTGGTTTACTCTCCACCTCACTTTAGCAGGGAAAATTAATACTGTCAAGATGAATATCCTTCTAAGCTTCTTCTCCTATTTCAAAGCTTCCTCATATACATTAACAAATCATTTTTTAAGAAGATAGATTTAATGATAACCTCATTTATTTGGAATTCAAAACATCTACACATCCAAAAGGTGAACCAACAATGACCTAAAGCAGAAGGTGGCATGGCTCTACCCAACTTTCAATTTTATTACTGGGCGGGAAATATACAAGCTATAAAAACCTGGACAATGACACAAATTGATGAACATACACAGGCTTGGTCTACAATAGAAATAAAATCAGCAGTACTTCTTTATATTCCTTGCTTTGTACCCCAGTAAATACAAGTTATTGTGAATATATTAACAACCCAGCTGCCCCTCTCACTCAGAATGTGGAACCAATGTAGTAAGCAATTCAAAATAGAGAATTTTTTTTAGCTGTGACATCTCTACACAATAACCTCCTTTTTCCACCCTCTCAAACTTAGTTTTTAATGCTTGGAAAATGTGCGGGATTAAATCACTTAGATATCTGTATATAGATAATGTCTTTGCATCCTGTGAACAATTACACTCTAAATTTAGGTTCTCATCAAAACAATTTTCCACTATCACCAAATTACTAAAACTTTGCTAAATGAAGTCTGCCCAATTTTCTTCACTTCCCACTTATTTCTATTCCAGAAGAAATATTGATCAGTCACTTCCTTTCAAAGATCCCAGGGTACAGTGGGAAAAGTATCTGTTACTCAACATTGTAGAAAAGGAGTGGAAGGCAGTCATGGACAGAATTAACTCTAGCTCAGTATGCACACAGCATACAGTTATTCAACTTAAAATCTTTTATCGAGCACATATATCTTGTTTAAATTAGTCCAAAATGTTTTCAGGGCAAGATCCAACCTGCAAACGTTGCAATCAAGCTTCAGCATCACTGGGCCACATGTTTTGGGTGTTTACCAAAATTAACATAATTCTGGGCAAAAATCTTTAAATGTCTATCAGCGGGCCTTGGCTTCACAATCACTCCTAATCCATTAACAGCTGTGTTTGGAATGCTCCCAGATGGGCTTAAATTTGGAAAAAGGACAGACAAACCGTAGTTGCCTTTACTTAACTGATGTTATATACTATCTGAAATTGGAACAAATGAAATTCTAACGTAGAGGATCTGTTCAAACCTTTTTTAAAACCTGGCAGGATCTAATTCATAACATTTTAGAATAAGAATTTATATTGGGGTAAACGATCCCCCCTCCCCCCCCTTTTTCTGCTCTTAAAGTTTTAATCTGGATGAATTGATCTTAATTTTGTCAAGTTTGACTGGCTAGTATGGAATGTTACGTGCTTTTAATAAATTCAATAGAATGAATTCAACTAAAAAAAAAATTAGACAAAATGCTCTCCTCTGGGCATGACTTAACTACCTGACGGAGTAACCTTAAACTTCTTCCAAGAAGATGTATGATATTGTTCAGTTTCCTGCGTTTTGGTCTCTGGACTAAAGTGATGAATTTGCAATGACTGTCCTTGGCAAAATCTTTTCACCCGCAGCCTTGAAAATAAAGAAAATATAAATACACCTATTTGTACATAACTTTATATTTTTAACAGCCTCCATCTTGTTACCTTTGCTCCACTTTTATGGGGGCTGATTTGATGAGGGCGAGGCGGGGCAGTTTTTGCAGTGGCTCAGAAGTCACATATCTGTTTTTACTTCATAGCCAGAACCTACCCAGTCTGTATGCACACCCAGAATCCTGAATATGTTCTGCCATTTGTCAAACCTAAATTCTGCATCCTCTTTAATAAAATCCCTTTGTGCGCCCAGGTGTCCGTGTGTGTGTGTCTTCTGGTGAAGTGCGCATGCGCGGGGCACGGTGCGATGCGCGATATTACTGTCAGAGAAAGTTAGAGGCGTTTTACGGAAATACAAACCAGTATTACTGCGAGAGGAAATTAAAGGCACACAATACAGTGACGTATATTACAGCCACATACAAGCCAGTATTACTGTCAGAGGAGATTAAAGGCATATTACCGATGCGCACACCTGTATTACCGCCAGAGAAAATTAAAGGTATATTACGGAGGTACAAGCCAGCGGACGTACAAGACAGTATTACTGTCACAGAAAATTAAAGACACACAATACACGGCGGCAGCCCACGAAGAACGGTCATCTCAGCAAGTAAACGTCAACAAAAGAAAGGCTGAAAGAAAGAAAAATACGACCAACAAAAAGAATGAGGTCAAAGTCCCTTGCCATTTAATATAGACTGTTCCTACTAATGTTTATGCACTACTGTTCTAGAGCCCGTTATTGTAACGGGCTAAATGACTAGTTGGAATATAAAACATTCCTGCTCCTCAACCTGCTTTTTGATGACCGGATGAAGAAGATTCACCTATGTAATTACACTAATTGTTGCACCGGTGCTGTCCCAAAGGTTGTGCAACACCAAAAAAATGCATCACTTTATTACATGGGGATTTTCCACAGACATTTATGATTCCTTATGTCTAATCTTTTACAACAGAACTGTTTTTTAAAATTCATATTAGTGCATGACTCCATTTTAATAGCCAGCAACACCAATAAACTTATTGTTCTATTGCGTTGCATTAGCAAGTGGCTCATTTTAAATTAATCATGTGAGTGTTTTCATATATCTAGTTAATTTTGAATATGGAAAATCCTTATTTACACAGATCATTATAAAAAGATGAAATCTGTATGCAATTGTTATTTATTGGCTTTTGAAACATGCTGTTTCTATTATTTTCCTACAATTGTGTTTAATTTTTGGCTAGACTTCTAGATAAGCATATTTTTTCAATATATTAAATACAATAAACTTTCACAATAATTTCATTAAGACAATTGAGTCTTTGTTTTCGTAATTTTACAAATCACATACATCTGTAATATATTTACATTCTTGTAGAATCAGCCCTGATGTTAGTTGACAGTATTACAGTTCACAGGATTCATACCCTTATACTTATCTGGTCTCCAGTGATTGCAAAGTAATCCTGGACAAATTGTTTTGATGTGAACCAAAGGTGAATGGTAAGCTGTTGATCTCTGGGCAGGTACGAAAGTGTATTATAAGCTGACATGTTCATCTTTTTACAACTTGTACTTACCCTAGTAAGTCAAATTTTAACATTGATCTGCCACAGCTAAGAATAACTGACAGGATGGAACTAAGGACCTTACTAAGCCATCTAATTGGTATTATTAAGAGGCACCTAGCAAAAAGTGCATTGACCTGATTGCCACAAACATAATGAATTACACATAAATGTATCTGGATTTGGCATTGGGATAATTAAACAGAGTTAGTATTGTGCAGGAAATGCATTTATATTTTATTTAAAGAACGCATATCTTTAATAAAATGTCCTTCTGACCCTGGTACATGGCCGCCTAGTTTATGAAAGGTTTATTAATCATGTAAAGAAGCATACTGACATTTCTAAGCATTTATCATAAGTAATATAAAATCCAAGAATAAATTAATATTTGTTTACCTAGACCTTTTCAGCCATTTGCCGAGAAACTGCAATGAATCCTCTCCACTTCCTCATTATGGTGACCTTATTCATCAGAGATCAATTTATTTTTCTTCATACATCTGATACAAGATCCAAACTCATTTTAGCTCCCCTTACCGTTTATTCATGTATACAATTATCATATACAGTGAAATTATATTTCTGATTAGAAAATGTATTTCATTAGTACTTTCAGCACATTTTCATTATACACTATACTGCAGTAAAAAAAAACCAAAAGAACAGATTTTTGTCGCCCTCTATTTTCTAAAAAAAATTAGACCTTATATTTAGAACTTCCATTAACAATAGTTGTATTCTTTTATTTTCAAATATCTGCATCAGACTAATCTAATACAGCTGAAAGCGCTTAAGCCTTGTATCATCAATTAATCTAAGGGAAGTAACAATTACATTTCGATCATTCAGGACTTTAGCTGGATCTTTTCCAGACATCTTTGCTTGTGTCTGGTAATTCACCTTCATTTAATTTCCGCCTACACTTTAAATGGCAGTTAGTACCTTATATTTCTGCTTCATGT
The DNA here is from genome assembly GCF_900747795.2 of Erpetoichthys calabaricus. Classification (NCBI taxonomy): domain Eukaryota; kingdom Metazoa; phylum Chordata; class Cladistia; order Polypteriformes; family Polypteridae; genus Erpetoichthys; species Erpetoichthys calabaricus. Next base: position 148,546,106 of record NC_041402.2, on the reverse strand, counting down.
GGCTGTCTCCTTTTTTATGTTTTACAGTGAACTTTACGACCAGACCTCTGTTCATTTTTAAAAACCAATCCATATATTTAATCAAGTCTTCAATGCAAGGAAAGATGAAAGGTGATCCTGTGAGACACCAATCCACTGTAGACTGTATAATATTAACAAAAACATCTTAACTGCAATTGATTACAGATGTAACATTTGGATCTAGTAACACAATTTGTTTCTTAAACCTTCTTTCTAAGATTTACTTCACTCAAAAATTATATGGCAAAGCAATCTAATATTATGCAAAATACAAATTACACTTTGTGTTCTTCAAGAATTTAGAATCACAATGACTTTTAAATATCTGTCCAATTTTACTATTACTATGTTTTAACAAAGTTTCAAGTTGTAATCAAATCATGCAAGATACTGTTTGTATAGAATATAATACTGAAGCACTTTACTTCTTGAACCCCAAATCAGAAAAGGTTGGGATGGTATAGAATATGCAAAAAACAAACCCACTGATTGTTAAATTTACTTTTACCTTTATATCATTGCAGACAGTATGAACCCAAGATATTTCATATTTTATCTGGTCAACTTCATTTAATTTGTTCTATATACTTCCATTCCTGCATTTCAGGTCTGCAACACATTTCAAAAAAAGTTGGGACAGTAAAGCATTCTCTACTTTGTAATGTCTCCATTAATCTCACAAGACTTAAAAGATATTTTGGCACTGAGGATATCAAGCGATTAAGCATTTCAAGTATTATTCTGTCCAGTTCTTCCTGCAAAAACGTTTTAAGGTGTGCAGCACTACAGGGTTATCGTTATTACATTTTTCGTTTCTAAATTCTCCACACATTCTATATTGGGAACAGGTCAGGACTGCAGGCAGACCAGTCCAGTATCTGTACCCTCTTCTTCTATGCCTTTGTAATGTGTGCAGAATGTGGTTCTGCATTGTCTTGTTGAAAAATGCATGGATGTCACTGGGAAAGGTATTGTCTTGAAGGCAGCATATGTGGCTATAACATTTCAGTGTACTTTTCTGCATTAATGGTGCCATCACAGAAGTATAAATTACCTTATTACCAAAGGTACTGACATAACCCCATACCATGTCAGACCCTGGCTTTTGGTGTTGTTGCTGATAACAGTCTGGATGGTCCTTTTCGTCTTTCATCCGAAGCACACACCGTCCATTTCTTCCAAAAAAGATCTGGAGTATTGATTTATCTGACAACAATACTTGTTTCCACTGTGTGATAGTCCATTTCAGATGCCTCTGAGCCCAGAGAAGTCATTGCCGCTTCTGGATATGTTTAACATAAGGCTTCTTTTTTTGCACAGTAAAGTTTTAAATGGCATTTGTGAATGTAACTCCGTATTATAGTGCCTACCAAATTTAATCCCTTGCCTTTGTGGTTATATCAGCTATCAATGAGTGGCAGTTCTCGATGCAGTGCTGCCTGAGGAATCAGAGATCATGGGTGTTCAGCTTAGGCTGGCAGCCTTGCCCTTTACATACTGAAATTCCTCCAGATCCCATGAATTGTTTAATGATAAAATGCAATGGAGAGAGAAATATGCAAATCCCTTCCAATCTTTCTTTGAGGAACATTATTTTTAAACATTTCAATAATTCTGTCACGTATTTGTTGACAAACTGGAGAACTTCTTCAGCCTTTCGTGCATACTGCTTTTGTACCAAATCTTGATTACAATCACCTGTTGACATCACCTGTTTGAAGTCACATGATTATTTCATTTTTTTTACCTCATTACTAGCCCTAATTTACCTCCGTCCCAACTTTTTCTGGAATGTGTTGCAGGTCTGAAATGCAGGAATGGATACTGTATATATTAACAAAACAAATTGACCAGAAAAAACATGAAATATCTTGGATTCATCCTGCCTGCAATGAAATAAAAGACAAAGTAAATTTAATAATCAGTGCATTTTTTATTTGCATTTTTCATATTGTGTCAACTTTTTCTGATTTAGGGTTGCAATTTTTTCCATTTTTGACCAACTAGACAGTGCAAGCACATTAAAACAAAAGGAAAGGAAGCTAGGAAGTTGCTGGCATTTTGATACACAAAACTTTCACACACATTGATCTTATTCTGTTAGCTGGTAGGCAACAGCAAGATGGGTATTCTTCTTTACGTTCAACACCACACCTTCCAAGTCTGCCTGTTGAATACCAGTCTGCTCTTTCCTATCATTCCAAACACCAACATCTTTATTTATTCTCTCTCATTCAGAAATCCTTTTTTTGTTCTTTTTTCACTCTAGAATCTGCCCTTCAATTTATGTATCTCGTGATTCACTTGAACACATTATCAATGTTGTAAACTGGCAGTCACTAAATACCCTTTTCCCAGGCAACCTGCCCTGAGTTGTGTCCAGGTAGCATAAGCAGAACACAAAAATGCATCCCTCGATCCACAGCCTTACTGATCTTTCTAAAGATCTTTCTTCTGCTCATCAACATAACTCATTGCAGGTACAATTTAAGTCTTTGAGGGCTGAATATTTTTTCCAAAAAATGCTTTCACACAGAAATCAACATAAAACGTCTGTTGCTGCATGCTATGGCTGCCAGGTTGCCAAGAATAAGCAGCAGGCTTGCTGCCAGGCTGCTACAGCCGCGGTCACAGTGCATTACAATCTGGATTTTACCTCTTGTCATTTTTAAGTGGCAGTCCTCCCTGACGAACATTGTCAGTACCACTACTAGCTGGGGACCGATCAGCTGAAGCTGGAACCTAACATTCGTTTTCGATCACTTGTATCAAAATCTGAGTCCAACAAGTCATAGTCCAGTTCAGAGATGATAAGGAAGACATCATCCACGAAGCATTTTGCTTTTCACATTCACTTTGATCTCTTGCCAGATCTCAGTGCTATTTTTGCCGTTGTGTGCGCCTTGCTACTCACGTGAGCGCAGGTAATCTCGGTCATACCAATGAATCTAACTTTCCTTCTAGCAACGAGAGTCCAATATAATGGTTGGTTTTGTCACAGTTTACAGTTGATTACCATCGTCAACTCCTCTTTTTGACAAAAGTCGACATCAGCCCTGAAAGAGTTAAAGGAATACTCCAGCCAAAAATGCTATTTTGTGTACATTACTTACCCCATGTAGTTTGTAGTGATGACCAAGAAAAATTTTTATCTCATTTTTTCATGCAGAATAAAGATATAATTTCTAATACAATAGAAGTTAATAGTGACCAACGTTGGACAACGGCAAACAATACTATACCATCCATGAAAAAATTTTACGTTACTCATGTTACAAAATCAACATGTCAGGTCATCCCGTCATATGCTCCCAATGTTAAATATATGCCTTTCAGGAAATACATTTGTGAACTAATATGAAACATGCTCAGATTTAGCTGAGCATTTTGATTAAAAACTCGCTTCCTTTCGTTCATTCTTTGATCATGAGTTCAGCCCAGTAACAGCTTATCCATTGGCCTACACTGCATTTCATGTAATAACGTCAGTGCAAAGTTCATTGAGAGAAGTCTACAACTAATGATGTAAAGTTAAAAAAAAAGAAGGTGAAAACATTTTCAGGAAGGGAATATGCCTCTGTCTTTTGCATATTCGAGATGCTTCAAGAATCAAAAGGTCGATTCAGCAATGCACAGTTTAATAGCCTGCAACTAAATGATTCTGAGATACTCAAGTTGAGGATAAGAATATACCTGTAAATGTAACGACGGGACATGGGTCTACAGTTCAGTTGCTTTCTATATGCTGTGATCACTGCAAACCTCATAAGTAACATATAAAAAATGTAATTTCTGGGTCACATGTAGTCTGACATGTGTTTTACCTACAGCTTGCCTCTCAGGGTAATCATCTCTCTTAATCCACTGCCATCCCTTTCTGCAACCTCTGTGATAATTTCCACAGCATTCCTCATACAGGATGTACACCTCTAATCCCCAATAAGGTAAATTTCTCATGCAAAAGGCTGTGTCTTCTACTGCCCACCTGAACACGTATGCATCACATGCTCCTGCCTTGCCTGTTGTATTGAGTCCCTTAGTCTTATTACTTTACCTTCTTCTGGCCACTGGTCTCCTCCATGCCATCTTACCAGACAGCAGTCAGTTCAAGCAAAGCAACTTTCTTTGTTGTTTCATATCACAGAACAATATCTGGCATAAGTGTGGTCAGTGATGTATTGTCTGGAACTTCAAAGTGCTTTCTCTGCTCAGCCCTGAGGTGTCAGACTCTCGTCATTGTGAGGAGATTTTTTAATGCATTCTTCAAAGGTTGTGGTGTATCCTGTGCCTTAATGAATGTAATTGACTGAATTAGAAGATGCAGATATAAGTGATGATCTTAAAGATGCTATCTAAAATAACTCTCAACACAGTCGTGGCGCCAATGATAATTAGACACTTTGTGGATATCCAGGCAACAGAATTAACTAAACTTCAGCATTCCTTTCTTATTATTACTCGTTTTTCCAGATGTTTATAACATATATTTTAATTGAAAAGACAACATGAAATCTGCATAGTTTTTCTTGGTGCCATGTGACTGACTTTCACTCCAACATTAGTAAATATTTGCCTTGGGCAGAATTCTCTAGCAGTATTCACAAGTCTACAGAATCTAAATGTGTCTATGGATTTAAATCCAGCAACACTGTCAATGTCTTTACATCTTTTGTGCATTCCCAGTGATAATCAGGCTGACTGACACCTAAAAATTTTCAGCATTAAATTTTGCAGTAAATTGAGAAAGATCAAGGAGTCATGAAAAATTCATAGAGCAACAACAGCATAGAGATTTCCAGCTTCAAGCTTCCCACAAAATGAAGTTTTCTACTAAGGATTTAAATTTTTAAGTATTAACATGAAAACTATCCTTTCAGTACATACAAATCCATATTTGTATCTACATATATTTGTATATACATATTTGTATCCACATTTTGTATCTACATATAGCATGTAGGATATTTCCCATGCATATAGCTTGAAGCCCAAGACAACTTCCATTTCTACACTCCCTATTCTAAGCATATATGGAACTACAGTGTATGTTTTCCAAGACATCCCGGCCACTTGCTGTTTGGCTGAATGATGTGGTACGCTTGTGTTTTTATGGTCTAAAATATTATTCTTGATGTGCCAATAAGCATCTTTGATGCCACTTTGTGGTTCAAGTTTTCCTGCTAATACCCTTTAATGGCTGATGGGAGCATTTCTTACCAGGGGCTTCTGTCAGAATCAAAACAGCATGTGATTGTACTGGTTGTACTTTTCTTTATATACATACTGTTTTTTTTTGCTTCCATTATTATAAACTACATGGCACTAGAAGTGCTGGGAGAAGTCCTTTGCTACGTCTTGGGTGTTGTAACCCATTGTTGCATTTACAAAAGACAGAGATGCCAGAATGAGACAAGAAGATGGACATTAAAAAATGCTATAATCCTGTGAGACAATGAGATTGTTATCCCAAAGTGGCTGAGAAAAAAAAACACAGCAGTTCCCACCTTTGATAACATGCCACATTTGTCAGTGTCAGTTTTTAACTTTGAGTACAGAGACAGAGATTGTTTGTGCCCAAAGTTCAACTTGTGCTTTTAGGTTGACAGGCGAAAATGCTTTGGTTTAGCTTTAGAGAGAGTGAACTATTTTGTGTCTATTGTAAACCTGCCTCTCCATCAGAGTTTTTCTTTTTCACACTCTTTGCTGCTGAGATAGCCTTTACCACCTAGATTCTGTATGAAATAATTATCTTTAAAATAATAATAATAATAATATTAATAATAATTGTCTCTTTTACATAAGTAATGAGGTATTTTTCCTGTCTTACATACACACACAAAGAAATAAAAATGTCCTTTTTACAGCAGATGTTTCACCACAGTGACTCATCAGTCTACCTCACTTGTTTGCTTTTGACCTTTTCTGTTATGTTATTTAACAGTGAAAGAGCACAGCTTTATTATAAGGTAGTGCATACTTTGCGGGAGTAATTATCATGAGTAGCAACCCTCTCAGAATACTAATTTAAAGTCACCTGAAATACTAGAATAGGTCAAAATGTGTTAGAATCATATACTGTGAAGGGATCAATCACACACTGACAGACTGGTAGACCATTATGATATTGGCACAAACATTGACATACAGTATCAGACTTGTTTGGCCTTGAAGTCATTAAACAGAGGAAATTCCTTCAAAGATTAAGGAGGCCCCCTCAGGCATTTCAAATGACTCTATCTGGAAGGAGACAAGGCTGAATAAAAACTAGTAGACAGCACTGCATATATTAAATATCTAAACCTATCCAAGCATTTCTTGAATGCAAGTTAAATAGTTATCACTTGACATATATAATAATAACCAATCTTGGATATATTTATCACACAATGAAGTGTGCATATTAGTGTCACCCTGACAACAGTTCATCTGTAGAGAAAAAGTGAATCACATATTCTGGATTTGAATCTGAGAAGCAAAAGCTACTCATCAAGCCAATGTTATAGCTTATATATCTACATTTTTCACAGAACTCTGACTCCTGTTCTCTACTTATTATTGCCAGGAACAGAGTGACTAAATCCTATTTTTTTTTTCTGAATCCATTAATGTCAAACTTAGCATTTCCTAAACTCTAAAGTGGAGTGCTATGAGGGAAAAGTAAGACATTGACCTGTCTGAATCAATTTGACTAGTGTAAAATAAAAATTTTACTTGGAGTGTCAGACATTAAGTGACCTAATGTCACAGTTATTGTGATCACCTAACATAGTAAGCACAATCATGTGTGTTGAAGTATTAACATTACAAAACCTGTTTAACACTGGGGGCACATCATCGGCCTTTTTAAATTTTTTGTTGGAAAAACAGCCTGTAATATTTTAACATTCCATAATTCCTCATAATTGTTAAGGATTGTGCTTCTTTTGGTTATAGTTTTTGCACACATATTTTGTGATCTTAATTGCTTTTGCTTTCTGGGCATCTGTGTAGAAACGCATTCGCACAGATTCATGATAATTAGTGTGGCAGTGTTTTTCTCCACACGCTGCCATCTTGATTTGTCACTTCATCAAATAAAACAATTTATTGATATGTTATGTGGTTTCAGGAAAATTTATATATTTTCACCAGTTGAGTTAAAACAAAATACCTGACTATAATGAGTGATCCAAAGAGGTTAAATTGCATTCAGTCAAATATATCAATAATGTCAGAGAGTAGTACTGTAACGTCAATACCTTTGTTTTAAGCTGTGCAATTACCGGATCCAAGATCTTTTACTCTTCTCATTGCAGTGGTGAACCTGATGACTGAGTGTTTTCTTTGACTCTGTGTCATTCGGTTCTCAATTTACATCCAACAGTGTTATCAGCTAAGAGCTATGACAGAGATGAAAAGATTGGAATCCTACAAAATATATTTATTAATAGTAATTATTTGATTTAGCACAATAGTAGTAAATAACCAATCAAAAAACTGAGAAGCAACTCAAAGGAAAGTTCCCATCTTACTGTTAAAATATTAAACCTCAAAAGCCAGTCAAAAAAAAAATCAACATATGAAACGCTTCTCAAAAACATATTCAGAACAATTCAATGAAAAATAGGCAGACCCCAAAAACACAACAAACAAAATCTCAAATCCAATCAATAATTTTCTTTTACACAATACTTTTCAAATGTAATACAAGGAAGGGAAAACCCCAAAATGTATGGCATCAGTTGTCAGGTACACCTTGGATATCTGCCTCAATCCTGTCACTCCCTTGTTTGTGATTCACAGTTTTCATGTTGCTAAATTTAAGTTTGATAAAGTAATTCTCACAACAGTTTTACTTTGCAGATAATTCATAGAAACCAGAAAGTAATGTTATTTATTTATTTATTTATTTGATACATTAGGTGTCATAATTCAGGTGGATACATAAAATCAATGTAGTGACCATTATTGTCGCTATTGTTGTACTATGTTTGCAGGACTGTTTCTTTTAATTTGTTAAGTGGCACAGAGTAATTATCTACTGCAGGAATCAGAATCATGACAGGAGTTATAAATCTTGTATGAAGGAATGAGTCAGAACTCAGTACTAGGGAAAGCAACAGTGACAAATAGAGATCTTAGGAAAAGGCAGGGCCAGTTGTTGGGAAATGGGCAGCTCCACTGGCAAGAGAAGTTCATTTTACTTAGGTGCAGCCTCACATGATCTTTTTCTCTCTTTCAGGCCACACCTCTTTGGAGTAGCAGCGAGTGGAAGCAGCAGAAGCACAGTGCAGCGGTGTCTCCCACAGGCACATAGCCCTTCGCAAACACCCGAGTAAGTTCAACTGAAGTAAAACCGACAGCTGACCAGGAGAAATAACCGGCAGTGAGAAATCAAAGTCGCCTGCTCAGCGGGTGGTGGAAACTTAAAGCCAACGGTCTCTTAGTGATTCAGCTGAATGCGGAAAACGCCGAAGCACCGAAGTTACTACAAAAACGGAGAAGATGATATCAGGACTAAACTCAAGTTCTATCTGCTCTATGCCCGCTGAGGTCACGTTTATATGTTGTGTGTCCTGCAGCATGTACAATTAGACCAAGGTATAAAACCAGAAATTAACTTTAAATTTAAACAAAAAATATATCACCAGTTCAGAAAGAAGCATGCAGTTTTAAATGCTGCTTATTGAACATTCGCTCTATTGGCAGTAAAGCTGTTTTGGTAAATGATATTATATTAAGTACAAAATCTGATCTGCGTCTTCTCACTGAAACCTGGCTTAGTAAATGTGACACTGTTCCTCTAGCTGTGGGGTCACCAGATGGATACTTGTTCCTTCATAAGTCTAGAGATTCTGGTCGAGGAGGAGGCCTTGAAATAATTCATTGTAACAAAATGCAAATCACGTCTAAAAATTTAGGCGACTTTACATCCTTTGAGGCATTCATTTTAAATATTAAAACAGATTCCAACCCAATTATACTGCTAGTCTACAGACCACCATGGCCATATTTATTGTTCATGACTGAATTTAGTAACATTTTATCTGATTTGGCTATAAATTATGATCATGTAGTACTGATGGGGGATTTTAATGTACACATTGATGTGGAAACTGACACTTTTGGCAAATGTTTTACTTATTTGTTAAATTCAGCCGGATTTTGTCAGATTGTCAAAGGTCCAACTCATAATCATAACCACACCTTAGATTTAATTATAACTTACAAAGTTGAAATTCAAAATTTAAATATTACTCCATTAAATGAAGTTATTTCCGATCACTACTTAATTACATGTGATTTAGTCCTGCCCTTGCCAAAGCACTCACAGATTAAAACAAGGACAGTGTGACATCTAGATTGTAATTCTGCTTCAAAATTTATAGATACTTTGAGTAAGTCGAGTGTAATTGTGGAAAACCATTTAGATCAGTTAACATCAAATGTAAATGTGGAAAACAATTTAGATCAGCTAACATCACATTATAATGTGACCTTGAGAGATGCTCTGGACGAAGTGGCTCCCCTTAAAACAAAAGTGATCAAAGCACATTGAAACTCTCCCTGGTTTAATGAAAAACTCGAGCTGTTAAATTAAGAGTGTTGAAAACTGGCACGCAGATGGAGAACAACAAAGCTACATGTCTTTCAAATTGCATGGACAGAGAATGTTAAAAAATATAAAAAAGCTCTCATTAAAGCTCGCTCAGAATACTGTTCTACAATAATCGATATCAATAATAAAAACCCTTGGGTACTGTTTAGAACAATTGCTAAACTAACAAATGGGAATTCAGCTCTGCATTGCAAAATACCAACAGACATTAGCAGTACAGACTTTATGAACTTCTTCAATGAGAAAATTAAAAATCTAATATCCCGGATCTCAGCATCACAGTACAAACTGTATAATAGCTTAGCAGACCCTGCCTCACAGTGCATTCAGCACTTTAGTAATTTTAATCCTGTAACTGAGCAGGAAGTCTTAACTTTAATTTCTAAAATTAAACCCACTATGTGTTCCCTAGATCCAGTGCCAACAAAACTAGTAAAAAGTGCAATGGATGTTCTTGCAGCGCCTATTCTAAACATTATCAATAGTTCATTATTGCATGGCACAGTACTTGATGCCCTAAAAGTGTCAGTCATTAAACCATTACTTAAAAAGTCAGACCTAAACCCACACATACTAAATAATTATAGGCCTATTTTAAATTTACCCTTTCTCTCTAAAATACTAGAAAAAGTAGTTGTTAATCAGCTTCAGTCACACCTTAGGCATTACAATTTATTTGAGAAACTCCAGTCTGTTTTCTGCACTGGTCATAATACAGAAAAGGCACTAACGCAGGTTGTAAACAACATTCTGATATTCTCTGATGAAGGAAACTCCACTATTATTATGTTGTTAGACTTAAGCACAGCATTTGACACCATTGACCATTCTATTTTACTGCACAGGCTAGAAAATGATGTTGAGCCTACAGGCACTGTGTTCACTTGGTTTAGTTCTTATTTATCAAATAGATTCTAATATATACAGAAATGTGCTGACAATACTCCATCATTATACACAGGAGTGAGATATGGTGTCCCGCAGGGCTCAGTACTGGGACCTTTACTGTTTTCACTTTACATGCATCCACTGGGATCTATCATTAGGAAACATAATGTTAATTTTCACTCATATGCAGATGACACCCAGTTATGCTTTTCTTTTAGATCAAATGAAGTTTCTCCAATGTTGTCTTTAATTAGTTGTGTTAGTGAATTAAAGGAGTGGATGGATGAGAACTACTTGTCTTTAAACATCGATAAAACAGAGATGTTAATTGTTGGAGGGAATGACACTGATCAACAATATTTAGTCATCATTTAACTCAGTTGGAATCACCATTAATTTTAGTGAATCAGCCTGCAATCTAGGAGTTATCTGTGACTCTAGCATGTCATTTAAAGCGCATATTACAAAGTTGTCCAAATCATGTTTTTTCCATCTTAAAAATGTTGGTAAATTAAGGCGCTTTCTAAATAAACAGGATTCTGAGAAATTAATTCTTGCATTTATTTCTAGTAGGATTGACTACTGAAATGCGGTGTTCACTGGATGTTCAAACTGTTCTTTATACACCCTCCAGTTAATCCAAAATACTGCTGCAAGAATTATTACAAGAACAAGAAAGTACGAACACATAACTCCAGTTCTTAAATCCTTACACTGGCTCCCTGTTAAGTTTAGGGCAGATTTCAAAATCCTCCTTTTAACATATAAAGCATTAAATGGCCAAGGTCTGGCTTACTTATCTGAACTTATCGTGACTTACAAACCAGAGCGCACATTAAGATTTCAAGATGCCGGTCTGGTTATGATTCCAAGGATTAATAAAATAACAGTGGGAGGTCGAGCTTTTAGTTACAGGGCCCCTAAACTGTGGAATGGTCTGCCTGCTACTATAAGAGATGCCCCTTTGGTCTCAGCTTTCAAATCCCGGCTGAAGACTCACTGCTTCAGTTTAGCATGACTAGAGCAGCTTTTTAACTGTACAGACTGCATCTCTATTGTTAGTCATTAGCACTAAATCATAAGTAACATGATATTTATAATTTGTTACTAACCCTCACCTATTCTGTTTCTCTTCTCGGTACTCAAATGTGGCACTTGCTGCCACGGCCCACCTGCCAAGTTGTTTTGCCTGCCTAAGGTAAAGTCATCCCTGATGGAGGATCGCAGGAATCGCGGGGTAGAGGGGTCCTTTCATCGGATTGGCTGGCCCAGCGCTGTTTCAGCTGTAGAATGGCCAAATGGGGGAAGCAGCTTGATGGCTGAGGTGTCCAGGACTCTAACCAAATCCAAATCATATTATGGGATATCACCTACTGTTAAATACTGCTCCGTACTTGTAAAATTTTTATTTTTATACTGAATTGAGGATTTGTTCTGTTCTGTGTATTGTATTGTATTGACCCCCTTCTTTTTGACACCCACTGCATGCCCAACCTACCTGGAAAGGGGTCTCTTTTTGAACTGCCTTTCCCAAGGTTTCTTCCATTTTTTCCCTACAAGGGTTTTTTGGGAGTTTTTCCTTGTCTTCTTAGAGAGTCAAGGCTGGGGGGCTGTCAAGAGGCAAGGCCTGTTAAAGCCCATTTCGGCACTTCTTGTGTGATTTTGGGCTATACAAAAATAAATTGTATTGTATTGTACTTTTATTTTTTCAAACAAATCACACATGGGAACAGGGTATTTTTACCCTGAAGTTATAAGATGGTGTTTATACCAATAATGTCATTAATTTGCAACATCACAAATGATAAAACACAACCCGAGTCCAAGAACACCCCACAAATCCCTGTTCTTACACCATTTAGTACAGAAGTCAATGGATTGATGAGGTTTCTTGTCAAATTAGATTATAAGGGAAGATTATACTAGTCTTGCCATTTTTTTAACAGGAGGAAATCAGGAATACTGTTTTTGTTGTTCTGGCAAAAAATCAAAAGTAGAAAAGAAAGGTTTTTTTTTGTATGATTCATTAGCTTCAAGGGATTAAGGGTGAGCCAATGTGTAGGTGTTGTGTTACAGCATAGGTTTAATCCATGGCTTGTGTTTATTTTATGCTTTATTGTTGTTTTTGTCAGTTTTGAATTATTATCTGTAAAATGTTTGTTATTTTTATTAGATTTGTTTATTATTTGTTACTTGTACTCTGTTTCTTTAAATCTACTGAAATATTCTATTCTTTGTGGGCCAAGCCTCAGGAGGCAGGGCCACCCTGACATCACTGCTGCTTTGTCCTTCTTCTGGCTTTATATTTGGCCAAGAAAAAGAAACCCAGCAGTGGAGCATTGAGTTTATATTTGAGTTAAAGTGAATATATTGTTATTTCTTTTATTTATTGCTGGTTTCTTATTTGTTATTTGGATATGCCTTTGGATATGTTTATTTAGACTTCTTTGACTTCAGAATACCGCCCTTTTTGTGCCTTTTGACCATTTTGGTCTTTTCTTGATTTTTGTTAATAAACTATTTATAAGGATTCTTTTTTGTCTTTTTTATTTTCAAGCCAGAAGGTTTCTGCAACCATCTCTCATGTAAGACATTTTGTTATATTTGGAGATTTTCATTGCATTTCAGGCTTTAAAAGGCCAGTTCAGCATTTCTGGGGCTACTTGGGTTGGTTTGGGCAAACCTCTTCTGTGTTCACCAGTGAAGATCCTGGCCTGCTTTATGGTCATTTTGGAGGCAACAACTCATTTTCGTCCTTTTTAAGACTCCAACTCACAGTAGGGAGAGGGAGCTACAAATTAGGCTTTAGAGTACCCTTAGTTCTTCTTCTTTACTTTTTTTTTCTGTAGATTTTTACACTAGCATGTTTCTGACATTGAAATTGATTCTGCATCTATTAAGATGTCTTGACATTTTTATATTCTTATTCTAGATTATTTCATTTAGCAGAATAAATGGTTCATCTGTGTCATTTACAAATGTACAAAAGTACAAATGTATGTATTTACAAATATAAAGTAATCTAAAAGAAACAAAACATATTTCAGTGTAGGCTGTAACAAACAAAGATAGTTACTAATGCAGTGTTCAGCTGTGGATATTTAGTAAAGGGTAAATTTATTTGTTATTTTTTTGGTTATTATCATGTCAGGATTTATCATGGAAAATGGAGCAATTGTTTTAATATTACACTGTGTGTTAAAGCTCTCAAAATTTTGATCCTAACTCTTTCCTGAGTATGCAGAAAGTATTGGAATGAAGGAAGACATGCACTGTCAATTGGGCTGTGATATGTGCTGTACCCAGTTAGTGCATTAAGGTTAAGTCCCCGAGGACAATGAGTAATTAGAGGCAAAAGATATATTATCATGACACACTGAATACTGTATTTTAATATAATGTATATTTATATATTGAAATTGGAATGATTCTCAGTACTGTCTGTCAAGAAAAATAGATGTCATGACTCTGTCCTTAAATAAGTTAAAGTTTACTTTCACCATTGATTGCAGAAATAAAAAATTACCTTAAAGTTGGACATACAAACACACACACACACACACACACACATACATATATATACAGTTTGCATATTAGCAGCTGGAGATCCACAAAGGGAGAAAAATGAATCACGTATCATAAAGTAGTTTTTATTTCTGAGCTTTCTGCCCCTACAAGTAGCCTTCATCAGAGGATAATGCTTAGACTTACAAGAATCAAAGGCAATATATATCACAATTCATTGGGGGGTGGGGAACAGGTCGTAATGTTTTATTTATTATGAACATGTTCTACTTAAGTTTGTATATGCTGGGTTTATGTCCAAATGTCTGTTAATGGCATTTGATACATGATTCATTTTTCTCCCTTTGTGGATCTCCAGCTGCTAATATATATATATATATATATATATATATATATATATATATATATATATATATATATATATATATATATACTGTATATTGTTTGTTCAAACAAGCATTGTGTTAAATTTACCACTATTTCATTTAAGCAGCTTAACCGTAGATCATTCATGTAGGCACTGTAGATCTGCTCTCTGTCAATTTGGTATCTCTGTCACTTGCAGAAATACAGTAAATGACTATTTAGTTATTAATAATAGGTCACTTGTTCTCACTAATTGGTTTCACTTACAGTCAGATCTTTTACAGGTGATTGTCTACTTTCACATACTGAATACACACTCAGAAAGAATTCTGTGCATTCATTTTATATCTTTACCAACTATCAGAGGATGTTTCAGCAATGTCTGAAATGAAATACAGTACAAATAGTGTCACATTCAGAGTTTAATGGCTGTTGCCTATAATTGAGTGCAGTTGCCTAACTACCCACAGTTTGACTGTTAATGTATTACAACATTTCCACACGGCCCTGCCAAACCAAATAATTTTTTTGAATATTTCAAGCGTTCTTCCTTCGCTGGTATGGATATGCACAGGAGACAGTGTTTAGTAGCTGTAAATGCGAAATAAAAGAAAGATGTTTCCATCACAGTGAAGAATATGTGTTGTCTTATAGAAAAAAGAAACATTATTAAAATGTAACTTCTGTAAAGATGTTCTTAAAATTTCTAAATTTAGTGCTACACCGAAATCAGATTACTAATTGGAATATCTGAATTCAAATACATAGCTTCAGTTTCAAGACAACATCACAGCTGTACTGAAAAATAATTATTATTCATACTTTATATAAAACAAATAAATGCATGCATTCTCAGACTTCTATAATCTGCTGCACCCTATCTCAAAAGAATTTGTTGCAAGGCAGCCCACAGATAGTTTATTTCGAATCACCACATGTACTACTCAAAAAAATTAAAGGAATACTTTTTAATCAGAGTATAGCATCAAGGCAGTGAAACTTCTGGGATATTGATCTGGTCAGCTAAGTAGTAAAGGGAGTTGTTAATCAGTTTCAGCTGCTTTGGTGTTAATGAAATTAACAACATGTGCACTAGAGGGGCAACAATGAGACAACCCCCAAAACAGGATATGGTTTAACAGGTGGAGGCCACCAACATTTTTCTCTCCTCATATTTTCTGACTGATTTTTCACTAGGTTTGCATTTGGCTACGGTCTGTGTCACTACTGGTAGCATGAGGAGATACCTGGACCCTACAGAGGTTGCACAGGTAGTTCAACTTCACCAGGATTCCAGGATCAAGACTGCCATTAGATATTGGGATGAAATCCTTGGACCCATTGTCAGACCCTATGCTGGTGCATTGGGTTCTGGGTTCCTCTTGGTGAATGACAATGTCCGGCCTCATGTGACGAGAGTATCCAGTCAGTTTCTGGAGGATGAAGGAATTGATAAAATTGACTGGTCCTCACGCTTACCTGACCAAAATCCAATAGAACACCTCTGGGACATTATGTTTTGGTCCATCTCAGACTGTCCAGGAGCTCAGTGATACCCTGGTACATATCTGGGAAGAGATCCCCTAGGACACCATCCGTCGTCTTATTAGGAGCATGACCCGACGTTGTCAGGCATGCATACAAGCACGTGGGGGGCCATACAAACTACTGAGTACAATTTTAAGTTGCTGCAATGAAATTTTGGAAAAATGGACTAGCCTGCCACATCATTTTATCACTTTGATTTTCGGGGTGTCTTTGAATTCAGCCCTCTGTAGGTTGATAATTTTCATTTCCATCAAATGATGTGGCATCCTTTCATTCCTAACGCATTAGTTCGCTGACGACACTATTGTGGGCTGCATCAGGAGTGGGCAGGAGGAGGAGTATAGAGACCTAATCAATGACTTTGTTAAATGGTGCGACTCAAACCACCTACACCTGAACACCACCAAAACCAAGGAGCTGGTGGTGGATTTTAGGAGGCCCAGACCCCTCATGGACCCCGTGATCATCAGAGGTGACTGTGTGCAGATGGTGCAGACCTATAAATACCTGGGAGTGCAGCTGGATGATAAATTAGACTGGACTGCCAATACTGATGCTCTGTGTAAGAAAGGACAGAGCCGGTTATACTTCCTTAGAAGGCTGGCGTCCTTCAACATCTGCTATAAGATGCTGCAGATGTTCTATCAGACGGTTGTGGCGAGCGCCCTCTTCTACGCAGTGGTGTGCTGGGGAGGCAGCATTAAGAAGAAAGACGCCTCACGCCTGGACAAACTGGTGAGGAAGGCAGGCTCTATTGTTGGCATGGAGCTGGACAGTTTTGACATCTGTGGCAGAGCGACGGGCGCTCAGCAGGCTCCTATCAATTATGGAAAATCCACTGCATCCACTAAACAATGTCATCTCTAGACAGAGGAACAGCTTCAGCGACAGACTGCTGTCATTGTCCTGCTCCACTGACAGACTGAGGAAATCGTTCCTCCCCCAAACTATGCAATTCTTCAATTCCACCCGGGGGGGTAAACGTTAACATTATTCAAAGTTATTGTCTGTTTTTACCTGCATTATTATCAATCTTTAATTTAATATTGTTTTTTTGTATCAGTAAGGTGCTGCTGGAGTATGTGAATTTCCCCTTGGGATTAATAAAGTATCTATCTATCTATCTATCTCCATTACCCAGTCCATATCAGTATAGGTACCCATCATGATTTTTTCCCATTGACATGTGTGTTTTCAAAGTGTTCCTTTAATTTTTTTGAGCAGTTTAATTTAATTTATTCTTTTCTCAATTAGCATTATAACTCTCGATCTTTATCTGTTTGTTTTATGAACTGTTAACTGTGTTTGTTTCAAGGTTTAATAGTGCAATAACAAAATGTAATGTAAAAGTGCTTTTTTGTTTCTTCAGTTATATTATTGTGTTAAATTTGTTAAAAAATATATGATACACACACGTTCCATTTTACAGAAGAGTCTAAGAAATTATTTGAAAGTCTTTGCTACTAACTAAAAATATGGTTGGGTCTTTGAACATTTTTAACTCCTTATTAAGAAGTACAGTGAAACACTTATTTAGGACAGAATAACATTTAAGTCTAATTATAACAGCACCACAGTGTCACTCATATATTTTCTGTAATGTTTCTCCTTCAGGAAGATGTTTCATATCTAAAGTATGACCTCACATAAAAAGTGATAAAACACTGAATGCTGCTTTAGGAAATGAATAAAATGTTTGTTAGTTTTATACAAGCAGGAAACATGCTGCTGAGTCACTGGTATTTGTAGAAGTGCCAGGGAGACAAAATAGAGGAAAAAAAACATCTGATACAAATCACTCTGATAGGCCCCATCACAATCCTGAAAAACAGAAAATCTAAATGGCAGTATTACATTATGCTCATTACAGCTTCACCCCTTTGTTCTGTTTCAGTCATTGTGGGTACCAGGTGGTTCTAAATGAACAGCACTCCGTCATGCTGAAAAAAGGCAACCACTAACCATTCACACATACTCAGGAATACAAAGAAAAATTAAATAAAGCACAGGCAACAGGTGGAGAACTACTTTACATTTTATAGAAAACAAATTAGAAAAATAAGGAGTCTGGCAATTTCAATAAAAAATGAAAAAGCTGCCAATCTGAGCAGGCTTCCAAGTTTGCTTTAATGGTGGCTTTCAAGATAATATGGCTATGTTCAGTCAATCAAATTGCATACATCTTGGATCTATGGAAAGAATGGCACATCTTCACCTGCAAAATAAAGGGAAAATAAACAATAAACAAATTCATAACCGCTTAATAAAATAAGCTCAGTTTACTTATTTACTTGACAACACATGTATGAATATAATATAGCGAAAGTACAAAATGGCAATATTATAAACCACATAAACAGAATTCAATTTGATTAAATTTACATAGATTAACAAAGCGTTGTACATACCGTATATAAATATATATTATGTAAGAAAAAACAAATAACATTTAAAACACAGAACATGAAAGACATGAGGACACCATGAAATATGTTAATAGAAATACATGTTTTCATTTTCTTGAACTGCTACAATGTCGATTTAGAGTCAGCAAACAACCTAACTCATCCATGTTTGTAATGTTGGAGGAAACCTCAATACTGGTAGTGAGTGAGCTGGGAATCTAAAGCAGTTCCCTTGAGCTAATGATAACAAATATTTGGTACTCTTCATACTTTCATGATTGGATCAAGGCTTTAGTAAACAAGGATAGAAAGCAAAATTAGATTAGGGAAAATGACAATGTGATCAAAATTGAGAATTCAAGATTATTTGGTGAAAATTAATCAAAAGTCCACTAAACCATCCATTCATTGTTTACCGCAGGCACCAATGGGCATAGGTTTCACAGAATGGGTGAGGTGACGATGTATTAGTCTTATGTGACACTTTAGTGAGGGTGGCATTTTCATACAAAATCATTATGATGACTTGGGGTGTGAGAGACAAAAGAATGGAATTAAAACTTGGAAAACATTAGTGGTAGTTGTGCCTTTAACACTAGAATTACCAAAGCCTACAAAAAACTTGTAAACCAGGCCCACCTTAAATCCCTTTGCACCTCTCCATTAGCATCTTTTGTCTTGTAAATGTGTCGATAAGTGCAGTCAGCAAGCAGCCTGCTATAACATACCCCCACTGCCGCAGAAAGGGCACAAAGCTCTCCCAGCTCAAGCCTTGATTATCTTAGAGTGAAGTGCAGGAGTTTTAGAGGGTAAAAGATATATCGTTATTTGGAACACATGCATTTCATGTGTGTTCCATGTCCACAACAATGTATTGAAACACATCGTTAAAACAGAAATGTTTTTCATGTTTTAGTAATAAATGACAAAATGTCGACATGAACTGTATAATGTGTGAAGGCTGAAGTCCAAATATCAAATAAACACTTTCACAAAAAGTCCAAGTGCAACACGACAGCTTCAGTGGTGCAGCGGTAAGAGGTGCTGACTTGTAATCAAAAGACCGCGGGATCAATCCTGGGTGCTGCTCAAATGTACCATTTTGACTAGTGAGCTGCTCTTATTGCTAAAATTATGCAGTAAAAAAATACATTTGATTTGCGTCTGTAACAGCCGTTGTAAATTTATAGTACTTGTAAAAGTTAACATTTTTTTTTTTCACTTTTATTCCCTCAGTCATGATCGCGATACACCCCCCCTACACCACCACCACAGATCTGACACTGTTAGCTTTTATTTGAAACTGGGAATAACTATAGATGTGAGTGATGTTTTGAGACAATGGAACTGGAAATTCTCTGATCTGGGGGGAAAAATGCTGACACACAAACACTGGTGAATCTGCCTTCTTCATATCTCATTGTCACTTATTTGTCACTTGAATTTTTTTTTATTCAGTTTTATTGAGTGTTCCTGCTCACACTGAATTAGTATACACTTTATGGTCCATAGTGTCAAAGCTGCACTGATGCAACATTATTCATATTATTCTTATTCATTTGCATACCTTCTTGCGGTTGTAATCAGTGATCGCATTTTTTTTTTCTGATCTTGCCCAATCTCCACATTTTGGTGCATGGTGGTGTTTCTTTTGTACTCCAGGACATGCAGAGAAAAGAATAGTACAGAGAGGTCAGTTCCGAGCCCTATGCAGTCATCTAAATTCAAATGTTAATGGTTCCCATACACTCAAGGACCGTCCTTCCTACATTTACAATATGTGTACCTGTTGCAATGTACACATTTCTCTCTATGCTGTGGTTCCTATTACACTGAAGGGGCACCTGACACTGACTGAGTTTGCTTTCCCGATCAGGAGGGGAGGAGGGAGAGCGTGATCGTGAGAATAAAAGTGAAAAAAAAGCTAACGTTTACAAGTACCATAAATTCTTACCGTTGCACCACGGGAGCTGTCATATTGCACTTGCACCTTTTGTGAAAGTGTTTATTTGATATTTGCACTTCAGCCTTCACACATTATACAGTTCACATAGATATTTTGTCATTTATTACTAAAACAATGTGTTTACATAGATTGTTGTGGACACGGAACACTTGAAATGCATTTGTTCCAAATAACAATCTATTATATCTCCTCTAAAGCTCCAGCACTTCACTCCAAGATAATCAAGGCTTGAACTGGGAGAACTTCTTGCCCTTTCTGCAGCTGTTTGCTGCTTGTGTTAAGCAACACATTTACAAGACAAAAGACGCTGATGGAGAGGTGCGAAGGGATATAAGGTGGGCCGGATTTACGAGTTTTTTCGTAGGCTTTGGTAATTCTAGTGTTAAAGGTCTGTTGATTTCTTTGCAGCCAGACCCTCTGTCTCCTTCATACAACACTACTGTAATGACCTGGCATGCGAGAGGCAGAAGAATGGAATTAACACTCTGAAAATGTTAGGGGTAGTTGACCCTTAGTTGGTTTATTTGCAGCTAGACCTTCTGGCTCCTTTTTTGACTTTCTTTCTCCTTTTTTAGCTGCTCTATGGCACGGCTTTGATGTTCTATAGCTCCCTGAGCTCCTGGCTTCCTCAACCAGTAATTGCCCATAGACGTCACCAGCTCTGCTTCACACTGCTCAACTAGGGTCAATGCTATCACCGTCTTTCATACTTTTTCAAGTTCCATGAGCTGATCCAAAGCCAGGATTGTGTCCTGCTTCAGCTGCTGAGAGACGCATCTGAAGCTCTTAAAGAAAGTGCTCTATCTAAGCCACCCCTTCCACACTCTCAGGAGGTGCTTTTATGGATAGTTTCTTCATTGCCCTGTCAGGTCCAGAGGAAGGACACTACAGGATATTTTTTAACATTACAAAATAATGCAAAAAAAAAAAAAAAAATTCAGAGTTAAGTGTGAACCCTAAAAACTATTTACATATGCAGTGCTTTAGAAAAATTGTGAGAAATATTTTCACTTTAAAAGTTATGTAATATGCATCACTTCACCATAAACCGAGAGTCAAATTAGTGTATGTACTCCACATATTTAGTTACAAAGGGCCAGCATCTTTTGATTGCAGAGAAAACAAAGTTCTTGATCACACATCTAACAATTTTCTTCTTGTATATTTTTGAAGCTGTAATGGTGCAGAATGAGTGAAAGTTATTCATACTGAATAACAACTATTCAGTCCTATTAAGATATCTTTCTTGTATCAGGTGCAATGTTTCATATATTTACAATCCAGGAGGATGAATAAAAAGGACCAAATTCAATACATTTTTTTTCTTCAAGCCCACCATGTTCTTTAACTTGTTGTTCAAGTAGCAGAGGTCAAATACTTAATTAGATAAAACGGTTGTTAAAAATACATTGCAATGCAACAATTGTTTATATCCATAATATTATTATATGTGAATTTCCCATTGGGATTAATAAAGAATCTATCTATCTATCTATCTATCTATCTATCTATCTATCTATCTATCTATCTATCTATCTATCTATTAAACTCACAAGTCATATTAAAAATAAGAAGACTGTATCAAAACAAGTATATGCAAAAATTACACTATCTTAATAAGACAAAAACAATAACCTGTTAAACAAGGACGGCAAGGATTGGAGCCAGATTTCCAAATTGTCCTCCAGGAATCCCATTAAAATATTGCTTCACGCCTCATTGACCATTAGCAATCGCATAAACAGACAGAAAAGATACAAGGTAACCAATGCTAAGTGATTCAGGCTGGCAGTGTAATCAAAATTGACAAATCAGTTGTCAATAGATGTCAGACCAGTAGGCTAAACAGACAAATTAGGGCTGGGATATAATTAACACTATGTGACACAGACACTTGTGGACGCTGCTGCTGTGCAAGTAGTGTACTGCCTATATTTGTGCACATACTTTATGTAAATCTGGAGGATTCCACCAGGTGGCAGTGGGAGACATCATCATGGTGAGAAAACAACGTCCAATTTCACTGTGTTGTAAGTTGAAGGAAGAAAGATGTTGAATATAAAATTCTTTACATTCTGATGCTGTTGGGAAGGTGCAAACAATGACGGCAACAGTGACACAGAAGATGGTATGTCAGACCTTTAAATGCATCTCATCATTACGATGGGGAATATCCATCCATCCATCCATTATCCAACCCGCTATATCCTAACTACAGGGTCACAGGGGTCTGCTGCAGCCAATCCCAGCCAACACAGGGCGCAAGGCAGGAAACAAACCCCGGGCAGGGTGCCAGCCCACCACAGACAATGGGGAATATGTGACGCTTGTATTGCCTATGCAAGAAATGGATGAAGAAAAACAGCACAAATACTTTTGTATGTCAGCATTCAAGTTTCATGATTTGTCTTCACCGCATTGCATTCATCAAGCTATCTTGCAAACAGCAGAATTCCCACTTCTTTTCTCTGATATTTTCCAATTTTCAGTCATATCTGTCTCGAATTTGCTTTCATTTCATCTTGCACTTTTCCAATTCCACTTTCAAAGAGCTTGTGATTTGATGCCAGATGTTCTGACAGGAATTTCGTTCATTATGGAGATGTTGATAATAAACAATGATGCTGATGTCACATAACAAAACTTGAACACATACTCCACCCATATTTTTGCTTTTACTACAACTCACACAGTCATCACATTAATTTCTGACGACATGTTCAGAGAACACGTCAAAAGAACACTGGGAATGGCTGGCATGATGCGTACACATAAATGTTCTGAGTGTCAACTATAAACCTGGCCTAAGGAAGCAAAGACTGGTCGAAGGCACAGGGAAATAAGAAGTAGCAGCTACTGCTTATTGTGTGTAGAAACTGCAAGACAAAAATGCAGACCATGAAAGAAAGAAGTATGAAAGATTTGTGAGATCAACTGAACAAAAAACTTAAAGAGCCAGTGGATTTAGGCAAAAGAAATGTGTGTTTCCAGAGGAACTAGGCAGAAGAAACGGAAATATATCCTGGATGCCAAGTTGCAAGGTCACCCAAGTCACTTAACGGCAGTCATTCCAATCTTGGACAGGATTGCCACTAGTTTGTAAACTACAGGTTTTATTACAGCAAAAAGGATGCAGGGTCATGAGAGGTAAAAAGAGAGGAATATAGCCTGATTTCCTGAGATCAATTTTTGGGCCAGACTTGATCCTCGATGTGGTCCAAGGGAAAGACCAGAAGTGTAAACACTATAAGGTTGGCAAAACAGAACTTGTGGTAGGACTTTAAGTGAGTGTGAGGTTTCGAGAAGTCAAGGGACAAGTTCTTGACTGATGGAAGGTATGGAGGCCAAAATAAAAGAAGTAAAGAAACACAGGTGTGTAGCTGAATGGACAAGGAACCTCACAGGTGGTGGGCAGGAGAATAATGCCTAAACAATGAATAATGCATTGAAGATCACATGGAGAGAACATGGAAAATGAACAGGCTAAAGGAGATGACCTTAAAAATATGTTCTCCAGATAGACAGATAGATACTTTATTAATCCCCAAGGGGAAATTCACATATTGTACTCCAGAATGTCTTATTGCTGGTATCATAAATGCTTTATGTGCATATTTCTCAAGAATGTAGATTTTTGGTAGCATTAGGATCAGTGGCGTAGCCCGAGTTCGTGCTGCTTGGGGTGGGACGATGTTTCAATTTGCTGTCCTCCAACATATCTGAATATGTTAACTTATTTAAATAGAAAATTAAAATAACATATAGAGAAAAATTAAGATAAATTTTTCATAGATTTATTCATATATAGAAAAACCAATAATTTTTCACATATAATTATTTATAAGCATCAACTAGACAAGAATATAGTATAGACGCACTGATAAGCCGTGTTCTAATTATTAGTTTAATATAATTACGCTGCGAAAACCAGAACCAGTGTAGTGTACAAATGATAGGTGGGGATGTTTTCTGAGTATGAATGCATTCAGATTGATAATGAAATGAAATTATACATTGTAAATTAGTTGTTTATCTTCCTAGAAATTATTATCGGTGTAATGTTTATGTTTTTTTTTGTTATTGTCTCATCAATTTTTAACTGCTGTACCTGATGCTGTTACAGAAGGACAGCCTGAAAATTATTTTTGAAGCATTTGTGGATAAAAATCAGAGATTTTTACTTTTTTCATTCGTGAGTGATATCTTTCCGAAACCCTGCTGCTTACACATGAATTGTACTGAGACTTTTGGCCAATAATACTGCCCCCAAAAATGTGCCACCTGGGGTGGACTGCCCCCTCCGCCCACCCTTCGCTATCCCACTGATTAGGATTCAAAGTTTGATAAAGAGTACAAACTGAACTTTTTTCTTTTAATTAAAAAGTGTATGACCTCAACATTCAATTTCCATTAACCACACTTGTCAATGCTATTACAAATTGTTTTTTTATGGTTCAATGTTTTGCTTTGCCTTGCTACAATTATAGAATTAGGCATTTCTATATAGATTATTGCTTCACTTTCTTGTTTTAAATCAATGAAATCACTTGAACGTTTGCTTACAAATTAGAATAATGCAAGTCAGGTTGTTAGGTGTTTAACGCTGAGGATAATAATAACATTTGAAGTGTTCGTCTACAAAAATGTTGCACAGTCACCACTTTTTTTATATTTTAAGTACAGGATTTTTGTTCACGTCTGCTGAAGTAATAGTACTACAAAATGTATTATTATCTTAAGCAATTTACAAAGTAATTTACAGTGGATTCATAATGTTTTGGATACCTTCATGTTTTACACATCTTATTGGACTGTAGATGTAGAGAAAAGCCAAGCAAAATGACACCTTTTATTGGCTAACTAAAAAGATTACAATATGCAAGCTTTCGAGGCAACTCAGGCCCCTTCTTCAGGCAAGATGTAATACAGAAACTGGAGTTCCCTGTGTTTATATACACACTCTAGGACAAGAAACAACATTGGTAAATCTTTAAATGAGAAATTTTAAATGTAAAAAATTAATAGATTCATTCAGGCTAGGGTTAATTTAACAAGAGAGAAAAGAACAATGTATTGTCAAGATCTCTGGATAAGATAACTGTCCAACAAAGTCTTTTGAAGTTTGTAATGAGTTTTTTCAAAACAATGTGGGTCTGTAGACAGGTTGTCTGTCATTCTGAGAGATGTAAACAATCCTCATATCTGGCCATAAAACTCTTGTCTCTATTCAATCCATGTTGTAAAGTATTAAATTTTAGCATGAGTTTAACTTCCCATTCTTTTCTCTCTTGCTGTGTTTTGAAGTTGCCCATAAGCACTGTGACTTTAAAGTCCTTCTCACAGTGTCCATGGCTGTTGAAGTGGGCCGCCACAGGAACATCTGTGTTGCCATGTTTAACGTGGAACCTGTGAAAATTCATTCTCTGGCGGAGTGTTTGTCCAGTTTCTCCCACATAGAGTGCAGTGTCAGGACATTTCATGAAGAAAATTAGGTAGACTACATTAGATGATCTGCAGGAAAATGATCCCTTTATGTGATGTTCAAGTCGGCAGTGTGGTATAACTATACGGTCTGTATCATAGATGTGGGCACATGTTTTGCATCTTTTCTGTAGGCATGGAGATGTGCCATTTTCTGTTGGTTCACTTAGGGAGCCTTGGACAATTAATTGTTGAAGGTTTGGTGGTTGTCTGTATGCCAGGAGGGGAGGTTCAGGAAATACATTTTTCAGTGTTTGGTCATTGTTTAGTATTGGCTGAAGTTCTTTTATAATTTTTCAAAGTGTTTCAAGATGTGGGTTGTAGGTGACAACAAGGGGGATGCGATCCTTGTTGTCTTTGTTTTTATATTCCAGAAGGTTGTCTCTGGGTATGGCAGTAGCTCTTCTTATTTGAGTGTCTGTTGTTTTGGGGGTGTAACCTTGTCTGATGAAATCTTGTCTGAGCTCCTGCAGTTGTTGATCCCGGTCTGTCGGGTCTGAGCAAATACGATTGTACCATATTGTTTGGCTGAAAATAATGGAGCGCCTTATATGCTTGGGGTGGAAGCTATCACTTTTCAGGTAGGTCCGTCTGTCTGTCGGTTTGTGAAAAATAGAAGTTTCAAGGGTGTTGTCTTTCAGTTGAACGGTGGTGTCAAGGAAGCTGACTTCTGTTTTTGAGTAATTCAGCTTCAGCTTTATGTTGGGACTGTAGATTTAATTGTAAATGGATAACTTTGTCATTTTTGCCCATAAATCTATAGTCAATAGCCCTTAATGACAAAATGAAAACATACAGTATTATCAGAAAGGAGCTCTCTGAATCTACAGTATTCACACATACTGCAGTTTGCTGTGCCATTAGTTAAGAATTGCAAGAATACTGGTTAGTATTCACATGGTGTATTATAAATGAATCAGCATGGCAGCATTGCCATAAAAGCTATGAAAAAATTTTGTAATGTCTTCACCTTCTGTGCTCTCAGGCTGGTGCTCTGGGCTGGGTTACACAGATATGGAAGGGTGGGTAGTACATCTACTGGCTGAGCTGTGGGTGATAATATAGGCTATCAGGATACAGGTGGCTGAGATATGAGCCAGAAATCTGCTGCTATGTCTGTAGCAGTAGGAATCCAGAATGGAGATGGTGGATGGTGTGGTTGAGTAGGGCACATAGTGTCAATTATGGTGCTCATTAGTTGCAAAAATATCTTATTAATTGTCAGTTGCTGGCTTGAAATCTCCTTCTTCCTGCCTCCTGCCGTGCATTCAAAGGGACCATAGTCCTGCCTTTTTGCTTTACTTCAATAATTTCTTCCAGCTGCCCTTTGTACTGATCCATGAAATTTTGCAATCGCATCTCATCCAGATAAGCTTTGGCCTTTTGCATTCTAGCTTAAGCCCCTAGAATGACCAGCCTTGCTTTACCTCCTTCTCTCTTCCCATGACAGCTCTTGCTCAATGTGTTCTGAGAAGCATAATTGACCTCTATACACAATCTGTGAGGCTTCTCGCTGTTTCAGTCAGTGTATTGCCTTATGCCTTGTTAGCAAAAAAAAAAATGAGAAGAAATGTACTTACTTCCTGGAATTACTTTAGAAATATATTGTTTGAGTGATTATAGTAAAAAGGGATCAGTAGCTGTATCAGTTCTGCAGTTTAAAACACTAAATTGTTCTTGTGTTTACCATCAAATGAAATCTGTGTCCCCGAACAGTAATAAGCTGTTTTGTCTTGGTAGAGTAATATATATTGCTCTACTTTCCCCTATTGTATTATTAATATGTAGCCTTAGAATGCCTAATCTCACAGATTTACCACTGTTTATAAGGTATTATTGTATATAACTTATCCCCACCTTCCCTTCTATATCTATAACCTTAGGCAATTAGGTGTAGTAAAAAGACAAGCAGAATTTAAGTTACAGTTTAAACAATGTATTAGTATTATTGATAATATTCATAAATAATAACAAAATGCAAAGTACATTTGAATATTGGCAACCATACAACCTGATTAAATGGTGATATGTAGTTCAGGCGGCACACAGTCTTGTGGTTACTTAAATGTCTCTAGTTAAGGCATCATTGGTGCTCAGCTTTCAGCCACGTCTGTTCAAAATGGCTGCTGAGCTGTGCTGTTTATTGTGTTCTCTTCATCATCACAGGTTAGCAAGAGACATGCTTCTTCATCATATGTTGGTTGGTAAGAAAGAGATACTTCTACATCATCACAGGTTAGCAAGAGAGATGCTTCTTTCAGATGTTGGTTAGTAAGAGAGAGATACTTCTACATCATCACAGGTTAGCAAGAGAGAGAGAGTGTGAGGTTAAACACATAAATATATAGATTTTCTGTCCAACCCCTACAGCCACTAGGGCGTCGTAGTACTTAAAGGCTTCTGAACCAAGCCAATTCCAAACAGCCATACTTCAGACCAATGGGGGAAACAGAACATCCTAACACCTGCCCCCAAACCATATGTTAAAGTACACCTTAGCCCATTTGCGGAGGTAGAAACACTTGTCAAACTGGTTTAAAACATACATCCCCCAAATCCTATCGTAAAATTCAAACAGACCCATTCCTAAGGGGGGGGGGGGGTTTGGGGGCGGTAAAACACTAAATTACATTGCTTTGCCCAAATTAGAAATAAAACACATACAAAACATTTATCAAGTTATATGTAAAACCTCACAACACAACATAAGCAAAACAAATATGTAAAAAAAAAGCGCATGAAATTAACATCAAACCATGTGTCCAAGAAGTTTAAAAAGGTGAGTGTGTAAATTTAATAGCAAAATGTTTTTAAACTATTATTTTTTCCCAAACTGACATATATATAGTTGTTAGCCCAAATATCAATAAAACACTAAAGCTTCTCACAGTGCTGCTTACCAATGACATATTAAGTCGAGTTTGCCTAATTATTGCAATGGCATAGCATGACTACAACACTCAAAAGTTTCAACAATAACACATAATAATTCCTTAGGACCGTTAGATGGGTCCTAAGTCAGATTATTTCCATACCTTATACAAACCAGGATTTTGCATACTAATGCACTAAGATCACTGTTTCTAATGGGCCACTGTTTCATTGTTTTGATCCGCACCAGAGCATGATTGTGTTGTTCATGTCTACCTAAATGAACTGGACTACAGGGGAAATCACTCCAGAGTTTGAAAGAACTGATCCAAACAAATTAGGTATGAAAAAGCCTTTGATGGCCACACTGGTTTTGAGCCTAGCATGTCCTCTGATAACAGTTGGTTTTGTCAATGATTTAAGACAGTAGTTCCCAATCTCAGTTCTGGGGACCCAATGGGCTACAGGTTTTTGTTCGAATCAGATTCACAATGAGTGATAATAACTGATAATATTTGATCTCATTTAATTAGCTGTTTTTTTTCTTCTTCTCTTATTCTGCATTCAGAAAAGCACAAGAGTATATGCTGCAAAGTTTGTACATCTGACGAGCCCCAATAAGGACGAAATACGTGTTGTGTATTCTTTGTTTTGTTTGGGAGATACTGTATCACATATCTATGAGCTGCTTCTTGCAACTGAGAGGACATGGCGGATGTTTGTCAATTGGCTGACCAACCACAAGCATTACCTGGTAGGTAACCACCTTAACTCTTTCAGGGCGGATGTCGACTTTTGTCGAAATTCAGAGGTAGAGGATCAGTAATGAGCCGTAAACAGCGACAAATCTCGCCGTTACCTTTTAGTTCAACTCTCTTTGCTAGAAGGAAAGAAGAAGTTAGCTTTGTTGATTTGACCTCAATTACCTGTGCATGCGTGAGTAGCAAAGAGAAAACAACCTCTAAAATGGCATCGACATCTGGCGAGAGACCAAGGCGAATGTACAAAGCAAAATACTCCGTGGATGACATTTTGCATATTATTGCTGCATCAGACTCTGATTTGTTGGACTCCGATTTTGATGCAAGTGATCTGGAGATAGAGATTGAAAACGTAAGTGAGGTACCAGCTTCAGCTGATCAGTCTCCAGCTGATAGTGGTGCGGAACACGCTTATGTAGCTGATGCACCTACAGCAATGTTCGCCTGGGATGACTGCCACTTACGATGACAAGAGGTATACACCAGATTGCATCTCATTGCCACACGAAGATAGGCCAGGCAGCCAACTCTTCACGCATTCCTTTCAGCCATCGAGCTGCCCCTACACGGCCACCAGAGACACTGAACAGGCATCGACAGCAGCCACAGCAATAGACGTTTTATGTTGATTTACATGGGAAAGCTTTGCTTTGTGTGCTTTTCAGAAAACAGAGTTGTCTGCAAAAAATATTCAGCCATCAAAGAGTTAATAATCAGATTGCAATTCAAAACTAGGAATGTAATATATATATTAATAATCCCAATTATTACTGTAAGCACAAAAAGCTAAATGAATTGCAAGCCCTTGTTAGTGACACTTCACAGTCTTTGTTACCTTGTACTGTCTCAACATATCAACATACTAAAATGTATTTCCTGCTTTATACGTAAATTAGATCTGAAATTTCCTGTATAATTTTCTGATAAACAAACTCAGAAATAATTGTGAAACGCATCATCCTAATAGTAATAGATAACAACAAAATCAATAGCTGGTTGTTATGAGTTCCAACATCTGACGCCAACCAAAAAGAATATACCTGGCCCTGAAACCAAAATTTAGGCTTGTGGCCTACAACCACAAAAAGCCAGGCCTGTAGTCCTATAGCCCCTTCCTGACCCACAAAACAAAAACAGTTTCATGAAATAATGTTTTAATCAAAAGGTGGGAATTAAAAATTAAACAATATGCAAATTCAAAAATGAACAAGAGGCATGCAGTGTTGCCTCTAAACAGAAACGTTCAAACAACAGAGTTAATAAAAAAAGAAAAACTTACAAAATACAAGGGATATCCAAAAATTACATGAACAACATAAGTTTGAGGGATTTCTGAACTTTAAATAGGCTAACAGAGGTAGCTAACATAGGGGCAGTTGTAGGAGGGTATGACCCCTACATACAAATATATTCTAGTTCTACATACAAAAAGCAAAATAAATAACAAATAACATTGATGTAATAAAAAGAAAAATGTGACCAGAAATGAGTGACTGCCTAACCAACTAGCTTCTAATGAGCTGTTATGGTGTGAGATTTTGCATATAGGTTGATAAATATTTTGTATGTCTTTATTTGTAACTTATAACATTAATGTATATCATTGATAAGAACAGCAATGGTTAGATGGCTAAGAACCCCTTCCTCCTTTTAGGACTAAGTCTCTTTGTAATTTTATGACAGGGTCAGGGGAAGTGCCTCAAACAAGTTTGGCCAGTGATTCTCTGCAGGACTCTCTCAGTCAACCCCCACATGGAGGCCAACTATCTAGCTGGCAAGCTTCACTTTAACAAATGGTTTTGGGAGCAGGGGTGGAGGTATTTTGTGCCCCACTGGGCGGACATATGGCTATTTGGAATTGGCTTGTATCAGAAGCCTTTAAGCACCATGATGCCCAATTGGCTGTAGGGTTTGGACAGAGAATCTATAAATTTGCTTGCTTTACCCCTCTCTCTCTCATACAAACATCTGATGAAAGAGCATCTCACACACCATGAAATGAAAAGCACAACACAATGACGAGCACAGCTCGTCAGCTATATTGAGACAGGAATGTGGCATGTTCTGAAGAAAGCTGAGCAAAAATGAGGACTTAACTAGAGACATTTTAAGTAGTCTGTGTGCCGCCTGAAACCACACATTAGCATTTATCAAGTTGTATGCTTACCAATATTCAAATGTACTTAGCATATTGTTATTATTTATTAATATTATCAATAATGCATTATTTTAAGTGTAACTTAACTCCTGCTTTTCTTTTACTACACCTACTTGCCTGAGGTTATAAATGTATAAGGGAGGGTGGGGAGAAGTTATATGGTACAATACCTTACAAACAGTGGTAAGTCTGTGCATTATGACAAAGGCTACAAATTAATAATACAAAAGATGAAAGTAGAATAATATATTACTCTACCAAGACAAAACATGAGCATAATAAACAAGCACCATGACAAAAACCCTATGTTACAATTCAGCATTTATATTTCAGTGTTTTTAATTTTTTGTCCTTTTTACCATTTTCCCCCACTCTTTTGTTTTTGAAGTCTGCACGATACTGACTTTTCATACCCACTACTGGATACTCCTAAACGAGTTTCATCCAACTCACAACATCCTGTTTTCAAAAACGTTCCATCCCGTTTTCACTTATCCCCACCTGCTTTCTATCTGGAGAATGGATAGTCTTTATACCTTCTCTATTACATATTTATATTTATATTACATATAAACAGTATCATCTCCAGACAGAGGAGCAGTTTCAGCGACAGACTGCTGTCACTGTCCTGCTCCTCTGACAGACTGAGGAGATCGTTCCTCCCCCACACTATGCGACTCTTCAATTCGACCCCTGGGGGTAAACGTTAACATTATACAAGGTTACTGTCTGTTATACCTGCATTTTTATCACTCTTTAATTTAACATTGTTTTTTTATCAGTATGCTGCTGCTGGAGTATGTGAATTTCCCCTTGGGATTAATTAAGTATCTATCTATCTATCTATCTATATTACATTTAATAACGTTTATTTATTGTGCCTTTTTTTCTTCTTTTAATTTTTTATTTATTAATATACTTTATCTCATTGTAGTAACCCCAATGCACCTGTGTGTCTTTTAATTAAGAGATCCCTGTAAAAATGTGTAAATAATAATGTTTTTGTAAGCAGTTTTTTGTGTAAAATAAGTAAAGAGGCATACATATTTAAAGGAAGTAGCATTGCTTTTCATTAATGGGACTTCCTAAACAGACAAAAAAAAGATTCATTAACAGCCTATGATTAATACAAATTTTCCTTTCTATTCTATTATATTATTCTTAAATAGGAATGCTAATGTGAAATATTTTCTTAAAAATTAAAAGCAGTGTGTAAAACAGCTTATAGTAGTAGTAGTAGTAGAGCTTTATTGTCATCCTAACAATATACTTACAGTACACAGTGGGACGAAATATCGTCCTCCAGAGTCAAAAGGTGCAGTACACAAGATATATATATATATATATATATATATATATATATATATATATATAAAACTAAAAAACATATACAGTATTAAGTAATATTATGTAATCCAGAGAGTGTGTGGAGTAAAGAGTCCAGTGTGGAGGAGGGCAGCATGGTGTTCAGGAGCCGGACTGCTTGGGGAAAGAAACTATTGCACAATCTCGCAGACCTGCTCCTGATGCTGCAGAGTCATCTTCCAGATGGAAGAGGAGTAAACAGTTGGTGGGAGGGGTGGTGGGGGTGTGGGGGTCTGCCATGATGCTAGTGGCTTTATGAAGGCAGCGTGAGGTGTAGATCTCCTGCAGACTGGGTAGAGAGCTGCCAATGATGCACTCAGCAGTCCGCACAATCCTCTGAAGCGCTTTGCGGTCGGAGGCATGGCAGTTTCCATACCAGACTGTAATACAGCTGGTCAGGACGCTCTCTATGGTGCCTCTGTAGAAGGTGGTAAGTATGGGTTTAGGGAGGTGCACCTTCTTCAGTCGTCGCAGGAAGTAAAGACGCTGCTGGGCTCTTAGAGTGTTGTTGCAAATGAAAATAGTGGGGAAAATATGTTCACCAACCAAAGTATGTCTTAAAAGGATCTGGGGGTATTTCACAAAGTATTAATACCAATTAAGCCCAACAATAAATTGACAAGCCAGGTTTACTTCAGCCAATTTTGATTCCACCAAGGATGAATAAGGCAACTCACACTTTGTAACTAATCATCTAAACAACATCAGTTAGCCTACTCTTGATAATAAAGATGGAGCTTGCATACTGTGGTGCTGTGACTTGAGTGTTCTTGAAACCAATTTTCATTGAGAACAACATCTTGAAGAAACATTCCTAAGATTTTTTTATTAACATATCTAATGTTGCTGTTAGTGACAAGCAGAGTTTCATGTTACACACAATTGCAAAATGCAAAACTCACTAAAACATATATTTGGAGTATTTAAAGTTGTTGGGTGTAGTAAAGCAAAGAATATTGCTCACTAAGGTTTATTCTAGTGCCAGAGCTGCTGTCTGCTTCCTTAGCTGCCCTCTAATTTTGCTGCAGCCTTATCTTTCATGCAGCTTCACACACTGAAATGCCTAATGCACTGCCTGTCTGCACATTCACTCTGCTATTTCCACTACTCACTGCTGCTCATTTTGGGTCAGAGGCAATACCATCAGCACTCATTTCTGCAACTGCATTAGCTGATCTAAGTCTGTATACTGTATTTGCTAATGGTGGAAATTTCACCAGTTGCAAACACTGTTTATTTCTGAAAAGTGAAAGTCTAAGTTCTACATTTAATTCAAAATGAGCACCAATCCTCCCACCAATCCCCTGTTGTAACCATGAAATTGTCCCCATAACAGACTCCTCATGCTTGCGTGTCTGGCAGTCAGCAAACCTCTAATGCTAAGTAACACAGAGATGTTCATAGCAATGTAATGTACAAGAACAAATGCCAAACTTCAAGACTTGCTAATATTAACTAGGGGGAGCTTCTTTCCTTGAAATTCCATTGAAATTAGAAATTAGTTCTCACGTACTAAGTACAACTTTCAAACACTGGGACAAATGATCAGAAAGAACAGTTATTTTTTAAACATGTTACGACAAAAGTTTTGTGTATTTTGTATAATAATAATGAGTAAAATATTTTAAATAGATTAAAATGCAAACTCCAATAATTAATTGCAGTCAACCTTTTTATTATTCTTATAATTGTCCACATTGTTGTTTTTATACTAGTGAAATATGAAAAAAACATTTTGTAACTGAGCATGTAAAGGTAGCATCAAAACACTCATTGTAGAAATTGATGAACTGATATTAGTGGTTACATTCAATGCATAAAAAGATGCTGTTGGATCATCCATGACGAGCCTGTTCCTTGAAAATCCAATGGATGAGGGAGCTTAGATTATACATTAAAGGGTTACACCACCATTAAAAAATACAGTTAAAGGACATCACAGGCCCCTTGGCATTTCCTGATGTGGCCATAGATTTGCAAAACCCAGTGTGGCAGGCGGCCGGGATCCATGCCGAGCCGGGACGCCCCTGCACACTATATTCAGGTGGAGCAGCCCTTGACAGTGCAATACCTCCCCCTGGATGCTAGATGGCCGCCCCCCTGGGTTGGAGCGTTGCCTCGGTTTCCCACAGGGCTCCATGGGAATTGGAGTTGGGTGCAGCCCTGTTGAGTCCCACAGGCACCGCCAGGAGGTGCTGTGTTTGGGACTCCTGAGCCCGGGTGGGCAGCATATTCATCATACCCGGAAGTGCAGCCAGAACTCGGTGATCAAGCACCTGGAGCACTTCCGGGTGAACTATAAAAGGAGCCAGCGACCACCACTCAGCAGCCGGAGTCGGGTGGAGGAGGACAAGGTTGCCTGGGAGGAGTGGTGGTGCCAAAAGGAGAAAGTGCTTGGTGACTGTTGTTGTGTTTGAGACTGTGTATTGCCTTTTGGGTTCATGGGGAAGATGTGTCCCACAGGTGAAGAAAAAATAAATATGTCAAAATGTGTCAGGCGCTATATTGCGCCTTATTCACACCAGCTTTAAATGCATTTGGCCATACACTGCCAGGTCAAAACACTACAGCAAATTCATAATCATTGTGCAAAAGTCTTGCATTAATTTGATGACTGAAACTTTGTAAAATGCATTTATCCAAGGTGTCATCAGTGATGTTAGGTTGTGTTCCTTAGGGTTCCCAAAATTCATATTGCAGGTACAATAGACTGCCTTCATTTGCAAATAACAGCACTGCCAAGATCAATAGAGACTAACTATGTAAAATATTATATATTTTATTTATATATATATACATTATATTTAGGAACAATGCACAGGAAAGTCTTTTAAAATGACACTGACATGTATGGCCAGTTGTTTTATACAATTAATCATCCTAATCAGGACCAACTCCTCAGCAGGAGTGACATTTAAAATTAGGGCCTACCCACCTCTTGCAGAATTGTCTGCTTACTTTTTGCTTGCTAAATTCACAATATATGCTTACATATGAAGGTAAATTCTAGTAATTCTGAAGTATGTTCTTGTATATAATTTTCATTTGCTGCCAAGTGTACTTCACACCACTCACACTGCTACTGAATGTATAATTGTTTGAAGTGTTTAAAGTGTGACATTCACTGACTAGTGTGTTGTATGTGTAGTGTGTTTACAGGAAATCTGGTCAATTTTAATATTTGAATAATACCATAATCATTTAATTATACAATGTAAAAACTGTCAGAATTGTAATGGACTAAAGCATTTAATCAGTCTGTTTTCTTCATGGCAGACACATTTTCTTTCTGTGTTATTATGGATGAAGTATTGCTTCTTGTTCAGCTGCTGAAAAGACCATTGCCTCTTTTTATGTAAATTATTATTAATTAAGTCAACATATAAAACAAATGTTTTTGTATAACAGCTGTAAGAACAAGACAGACAATCATAAAGATCTGGGGCACCTCAAAGGCAAACCCAGTATATTGAAATGGCACAAAAGGCGCAAAAAAAAAAAATGCGTGTTAGGCACAAGATAGTGATGACTTCTTCCTAAATGATAGAGAATGGCAAGACGGCTGCACTTCCAGTTTTGATGGCTCCTGGGAGGAAGAGACGGGCTCAGGTGGAGTAACCATGGAAATGACATCCTGGTTGGCGGCATGTCTATCTTTCTTTCTGCAGAGGGGAGAGGAGAAGAGAAATCGTTACTGCCTAGCATCCTCGTGTGCTCTTGGGAGGTACCCTATATACTTGCGTTTAAGTTCTCCTGCGGATAAGTCAGGGCTTGATTTTACTGTATAATTTCTGGTATTTTATAATGTCGGTCATATAAGTCGAATGCAGAAAACTCTATTGGTCCAAGAGATTATGATATGCTAACGCCCACCTGAGAGAGTAACACTGCCTTTTTTTTCTATGTACATATTGTGCCTACATGACCACACGGTAATACCCAAACTATTCCGAAGTGACGTTTGCACTGTTTTGTGTTTTTTGTATCTCACACCCAAATACACCTTTATCATAAGAGCATCTCTTATTTACGATGGAGTGTTCAATCAGAAGAAAATATTAAGCTGGTTTTAAATTAAAAGTCGTTGAAGTGGCAAAAGAAATTGGTAACTGCACTGCTGCAATAAAATTTGATGTGTCTGAGAAACTGGTGCGAGATTGGAGTAGGCAAGAAGATGTAAAAAAAAAATTAAGTGTCGTATTGTTGAATGGCCGTATAAGTCGGGGTCTGATTTTATGATCGATTTTTTGGGTTTCAAAACTCGACTTATACACAAGTATATACGGTAATACAATTGACCAAGCATTTAAGTTGTTCCCCAAGGGAACGCATGTGACACAGCTAAGGGATTAATATTTATTAACAATAACATCCATCCATCCATTTTTCCTAACCTGTTTATCTAGGGCAAGGGCTGCAGGAAAGCTGAGATTATCCCAGAAAGCACAGAACACAAAGCAGGAACAATCTTCAGAAAGGGCCCCAGTCCATTGCAATTAACTTTACATATTTATTAAAGTGAATAAACAATGAGACATATAAATAAAGGCCTGAATTTTTTTTTGACAGTTTTTCTTTGCATGTACCCTAAGTTCTTGTCTATAAGCCGGACTCATGTATTAGCTGGAGACCAAAAATCATACGAATTTTTAAAATAAAATCATATCATAGATAAGCCGGACTCATGGATAAGCCGAACGTACTATAACCTATAACTAATAGAAGGGAGGGAGGTCAGTGGTCTCACTCGCGCCCATTTAATTTCTTTAAGGGGGGAGAGAGTGTGAGATATTGCCGTCTCTCTCACTCCCCGCATGGCGCGGTTGGAGCGGCCGGAGCGCGTTCTTTCTGCTCTGGGCGTCGCCGAGTCAACACGAGCGCGTAGCGGTCATTTAAATTGTGATTTTATATGTAAGCATATTTAAATATATATCGCGGATTTCTGCGGACAATGGGTCTTTTAATTTCTGGTACATGCTTCCTCAGTTGGTTTGCCCAGTTGATTTCATACAAGGGACGCTTTTGGCAGATGGCTGAGAAGCTACCCGGCTTACTGTTCTCTCTCTCTTGCGCTGACTATCTGTGATCCTGACGTATGGGGATTGAGCAGGGGGGCTGTTTGCACACCTAGACGATACGGACGCTCGTCTAAAAATGCTGAAAGATTATCTTCACGTTGCTATCTTTTGTAAAGCTGATTCCTGAAAAGACATGCTGCACAGTGCTTCGCATACTTAAAAGCTCGAAGGGCACGTATTGATTTTTGACTGAAAAACAAACTCTCCCTCTCCCTCTCTTTGTCTGCTCCTGACGGAGGGGGTGTGAGCTGCCGCCTTCAACAGCTTTGTGCCGCGGTGCTTCGCATACTTAAAAGCCAAACAGACATATTGATTTGTTTGCTTCACTGCTTTGAAGAGGAAGATATGTTTGCATTCTTTTAATTGTGAGACGGAACTGTCATCTCTGTCTTGTCATGGAGCACAGTTTAAACTTTTGAAAAAGAGACAAATGTTTGTTTGCAGTGTTTGAATAACGTTCCTGTCTCTCTACAACCTCCTGTGTTTCTGCGCAAATCTGTGACCCAAGCATGACAATATAAAAATAACCATATAAACATATGGTTTCTACTTCGCGGATATTCTTATTTCGCGGGTGGTTCTGGAACGCAACCCCCGCGATGGATGTATAAGCCGGACTTATGTATAAGCCGATATTCTATTTTTTCATTTTCACAACTTTTTTCCTTAGATAAGCCGCAGCTTATTGACAAGAACTTAGGGTAATAACTTATGTGCTGTCACGCACGAGCGCATGGGGAGCAGGCAAAGCACCTGACGTGCACCATAACAAGTCGTGCCAGGGTGCAACAGCAGCGTACTAACCTCTCTTTCTTTATTCCTTCAGAACGAACGAAGCACCGCCGGCGTAAAACCAATTGGACGACTAAAGGATCTCCTGCACTTCCGGGTCCCTTTCTACCCTTTGGTTCCCCTTTGATGACGT
The DNA here is from genome assembly GCF_900747795.2 of Erpetoichthys calabaricus. Classification (NCBI taxonomy): domain Eukaryota; kingdom Metazoa; phylum Chordata; class Cladistia; order Polypteriformes; family Polypteridae; genus Erpetoichthys; species Erpetoichthys calabaricus. The sequence continues at coordinate 148,507,150 of NC_041402.2, read as the reverse complement.
CATATGCCCGTCCACTATCACGCCTTTCTCAGCATTCCACTGTTTAATTTCCGGTCCGGCCCTATAAGTTGTCCATCTACCCGTCCTCTTGTGTCTTTGATTTTGCTGAAAAATACTGACCCTGGTTTTTTTGTTTGGTACAGTATATGGGGTTAAAAACCCCAAACCTTCATAAGTCTTTTGTGCTTATTTTACAGTGCATATTTTAGGAATTTTAGAGTAGGTTTAGAAAGAATGATATATAGTCATAAGATTACTTAATTTATCTTTATTAACATTTTCTTTTCAATAATTGAGAAATAAATTACGACCTAATATTGAAAACAAGAATCCAAATATAATATGTAAGCTACGTGAACCTGTAATCATTGACATCATTCAGGATTCCTTAATTTACAACAACACTTCAAAATTTTATTTGCAAAAAGACTTTTCAAATGAAGTTTGTCAAGATGTCACATTTCCTGTGGTGAGAGTTGTGTATGTACTTGTATTAGTTGAATAACTGAGATTAGCTGAGTAATGACACTTAATGAAAAACAACATTAAAAGAAAAATTTCCTTTGAGTTCCTATCCATTACTCTAATATATCAGAAAATATCAGTCTCAGATATTTTATGTTGAGGGCTTCTCATGTAGGTGACCAGAAGTTTTCTACCTCTTAAGTCTGTGAACCCATCAAGAATTAGACCTGTAACAGGACTAACTTTAACCATATTAATTACATCATCTATTAATATTGATGAAAACTGGGCCTCATTCCAGCAATTGCCATATTTTTAAAATGCGTGCTGCATCTCAGTTACCTCGTAATATCATAGTATAGCTGATGTACTATAAGACACCCTATTGTTTTCAAAACTCCAGTGACTGCTACATGTTTAGTACTTGCCAATTCATTTTTAGCAGTCCTTTGAACTGCAGAGTCCTGTGAGACTGTGGTACTGCTATCACTTTGTAACAAGTTGTTTGTGTCAACGTCCTTTCTCTGTTCCTATAATGTTTTCTTTATTTTATATATGTATGAGTTAACTGTTACCTACTAGCAATTTAAAGAAATGGTCAAAAGCAGGCAGGGTGGTTCCTTTCCAGACAGCCCCATTTTCTAAAAGTAGAAATGGGGAAGGAAAAAATATATATATACTGTGTATATATATAAGAACAACAAATTAGATAGCAAGATTTTCAGAAAGTATCAGCATAAAATCTACTGTATATCAGCTACCTAATTACTTCACAACAACCAAGTCAGCCCAAATCTGCAACCATTTACCAAAGTACGCAGTGTTGGTTTTGGACTTGGAAATTTGAAGATGTCTGTTGATAGACTGCACAAGCTTTATTAAACCATTCCAAGAGTTCCCTCTAGACCCCTTTCCATGATTCATAACTCACAATTTGGATTGTTATTCTGTTGGGACTCTTATAAAGTCTGAAACACTTGAAACAGTTTGATTATGCCACATTTTCATTTGTTTTCCTTTGTGCTTTGTTTTCATTTGTGGGCTGTTTGTTTGGACGTTTTCTGGAAATAGGCATTTGCATTTATTGTTTTTCTGCTTCTTTATATACTGTATGTTCATTTATATTTATACTTGTTTTCAGAATTGCTGTTTGCGACTGGTAGGGAAATAGCCTTGATCACTCATTATTTTTTTCTTTTCTTTCTTTCTTTCTTTCTTTCTTTCTTTCTTTCTTTCTTTCTTTCTTTCTTTCTTTCTTTCTTTCTTTCTTTCTTTCTTTCTTTCTTTCTTCATTTTTGGTGCTCCTTTAAGGGTTGTAGCATATTTTATCTTGCCTTCAGATTAGAATTTTCAGAACATTTAATATCTTTAGACCATTCTGTCTTATTAGTTTGAAACATGCACTTTTAAATGTTATTTTTGAAAGAAGATTGTTTATACTGCAGCTTATTTCTTCACCATTATCACAGTTCAGGATAAACAATGATGATGATGACAATGTTTTTTTCTTAGGATAATTAAAAAAAATAGCTGTATCATTTCTGTACAGTAAACAGAAATAGAGTTAGCACTCACAGCCAAATGATTGGTTGCGTCACTGCACATATAAAGCAAGCACATAACATGTATATTAATTCTGAAACTGCTCAATAACTGGATAAACTTGGCAAATAATGTTGGTTTTATTTAAATTTTTAACTTAAAGAGCAGTGGATTTTTACGCTTCTTTAAGACCAGAATTTGCTTCTTAAAATGTTAGATGTTCATAGTGCTGTGTTTTTATTCAAACCCAGTAAAATTAGTAATATATAGACTGCACTGATCTGAAACGCTCTTCAAAAAAAGCAAACAATATACAGTAATAATACTTCACTCAGTTAAAACCTTCTGAAATAGTCGATTCAGTTTATTCTTGTATAGAACTTTCCACTAAGTACAGACACAGAGATTGTACACTGTAATCATTTTACAGGTAGGTACGCTTTAAAAATGACATAATATACATACAAAAACTACAGATTAGTTCATGGCCGGTTGACAGAGGCAGAGATTTTAACAAAAACTCTGATTAGCAGATTTTCTAAATAAAATAAACCTTTGTGGTTCATCTATCAGTTAGAACTCATAACATAAACTTCTAACCTATTAAATTTGAATATGAAATAAAATCAGATAAGGTGGTGATACAAATTGGCCCAGAACACAACTCCCAGGAAGACAACTCCTTTACAAGTCTTTGGCTAAGGTAAACTTCTGAAAACAAATATTAGGTTGTGTTTCCCAATAGCACATCTCTCCAAAACAGACACAGAAATTCCCTAATAAGCAAAAACTAATTTTGGGCACACATATTCATTACAAAATGGGCACTTGTGGAGGGCACAGCAGATATCTTGCTTAACAAAAAGCCAACCAGACTTTTCCATACATCGCACAGATCAACCAAAATATCCAAACTAGAACTCCCCAAACTTAATATACAACTGTTCAAATCTTTCTAACTACACCCACACTTCAAGGGAAGGCTGAACTTCTATGAATCATGACATAAGTTCTTCCACTATAAAGACTTACAGGGGGATTGTGGTTTTATTTTGAAAAATTCCACCACTGTCACTTTAAATAAATCATCACCGGTCTCTTCTTTCACTGGTTGGTGAAGTGATCTATACTGACCGCAACTGCATGGGCTATGAATCCAAAAGCACAAGGGTGCAAAATGGGCTCAGACTCATGCACTATGTTTCCTGCTTAATCTCTTGCATTATCCCAGTTTCAAACATATATTTATATACTGTATCTCCTCCATAGTCTTCTGATTGAAATGCAAAAACCAAGATGGTTTCATAAAAATCAACCTAAGCTGACAGGTTGCCTGAATTCTTCAGTAAATTTTGTTACTGCTTTTCCCTCAAGAGGTGTCACAGTTAATACAAATCTAAGAATATGGCTTGCAGAAAAGTAGCTAAGGCAAAACTTCATCTGCCCAGCATCTTTACTGAAGGCAAGGGTTTAATATTATTTATTTTTGTCAATCAAATGACGTACATACAAATGAGAACCTTTCCAGGTCAAAATGATGTTGGGGATAAACTCTGAAAACTGATGAGGACTGTCATCATATCCTTTAAAAGGCTGAAAACTGTTATGCTGTTTTGGGATGAAGCTTCTATGCCTGTTACTGTTTCGTTATAGCAGTCACTAATTGCTACACATATTCAGAGGGCTTAGAAATTGAAAATCCAAGTGTTAGGCTTAGAATCACATTCTGTTAGATAACTGATTTCTGGAGCACTCATAGTTTTGACAAGATGCAGTAAGGTAAGGGTGAAGAAAACATTTTATTTACAGAACTGTAGTCAGGAGCAAAGCCAGGTATCACTGCAAAAAAGATATTTTGTAAATGGTAAAAAAACTGGAACTTACTTGCAATGAAGTCAAGAATGAAAAATTGTTTTTCTACACTGATCAATAGTCACTATCCACAGGAAAAATAAGGTAGAGAGACAGAAGAGATACAGGGCAGATGTCACATAGAGGATAGAACAGGCAAAACAGATATAAGTTGCGTATCTGTTCAGTTTTTATTGAATAAACTATTTCAAAATCTAATTTTCAATTACACCCTTATCTCAAGATACTATTTAAATAAAATTGAAATTATCTCTCTGTATCTCTATATAGATAACATTCAACAGTGCCCTCCTCACTCATGCGCCAGCCTCGGAGCATATTTTGCCTCCACTTAGCTAGTGAACAAGAGAACTACTTAACAGATTTAGATTGGGTTTTTTTCTATAATTTGCTTGAAAATTCCAGTTGATTTTGCGACTTCTCTCATCGCACTAAGTATCACAGCTCAATTGCAGGAGTTATATATTTGCACTAATCCAAGACAGAGGCTGCAGGCCGAGGGGAGGGGGAAGTATGACGCCAGGAATGGAGAGCCTCACTCACGCGCCAGCCTCCGTTCAAGACTGTCTTCCTCTCGCCACGTTTTAAAGCGTACCTTGCCTCCCCTTAGCTAGCAATACCTGTTTGTTTATTGAATTTTAAAGTTTGTCTTGTTTCACTACTACGCTGGCAGAGCCATGGGGGACAGCTAGTATCAATATAAAAAACTCTTGATGTGTCCACATATGTTAAAAAAGAAAATAAAATTCATAGGGTGTACTTAATATTCCACATGAGAGGTCCTTAATTCTGGCCATCTAGAACCAGGTAAACTAAGTCCTTGTAGGATTAAGCTAATGTCTTTAGCTCAATATATCAGGCTAGTTCTCATGATCACCAAAAGTATTCTTTAGAAGTCCACATAGAACAGATGTATTAATTGAGTGTCATTTTGAGAATTTTTAGGGGGCTACACAAGGTGAGTTAGTGTTGAAACTTGAAGGATCAATAGATCATTCCTCAGTTTTTATGTTATAACTTTTTTTTCTTAGGAAAACTTCACACTGTTTCCATTATTTTATCATTTTATTGCTGATAAAATGTACACACTTTTTTTTAAAAAACTTGCCTTTGAAAGGCTTCAGAATAAGTGTAAGACAATCTAGCTACTACAGAGTTCTTTAAATCCTATTTGGGATATCTTCTATTTGAAACCATTCCTGTATACCAGTTTTCTTCCTTAGTTTACTTGATGCCCTTATTAATTTTAAATATTATCAGAATGACTATATCCACTCCTTGCACTGGTCTGGCACCGACTCTTTAAGTAATCACATCTTACCCCCAGAAATCCCAGGATATCATTAACAAATTCTCTTGAAAAACAGAACACCAAAATTAATTAATGTTTATTATTCATTAGGCATTTCTAATGGGCTCAGAACAAGAGACTACTAATAGACATAAGGCCACTTAGTTGTTTAGGTTTACAAAAAGTCAACAGTTTTGAGAAAATATGACAATATTGTTCACCATTTTGGCATTAGATATAAGTATATTCATAGCACCATTTCTAAAATTAACATATGTAAAAGATATTTTTGTACATTGCTGCAAGATTGCTGCATATTGATAAATGTTTGGCTAAATTCAGGGATAATATCCCCTTAGAGAAATGGAAAGGTAAATTTTATAAGAAAACATTGTCTCCATTTACTAGTTGCCATAGTTACTATGAATCTATGAGATTCTATAAATAGTAAAAAAAGAGGTCAGGTAAACATAGGAGAAGTGAGTCTCACTGTAAATATACTGTAGCCCTGTACTAGACTTTGAACTCAACAAAATGTGAAATGTGGCAAGAGTAATAAAAAGTTTTGGTGCCTTGTTGGTTTTTTGAGACTGCTAATTCAATGCCAACTGCACATGTTGAAATACAGTGTATTTAATAATTTACAAACATTATACACAGTGTGCTAAAAAATCTCTGCCTATGCCCAACAGACATAAACTCCTGGCATTTGGAGTTGTAAATAACCAGAGCAGTAACTGAGAGATTGATACACTGACACGAAAAAATCCAAAGTACAAACAGCCCTTCTGTTTTATTGGAACGAGTGCCAACAATTGATAAATTGATAGCATGCACTTATTAATGTACAGTTCAAATAAAGAGAACAAATAACAAAAACAAGTGAATATGTACACTATTTACAGTGGCTTCACAAATAAATTTGGGTAGTGATGAAAAAGAAATGCAACGTTTTCAGTACAGGAAGCAGCTTCCACCCAGTAATTTAAAATGAAAATAGATGAAGAAATCAGAAAGTGAAAAACAGATATAAAAATAACATACAACATCAAGTCAGCAACCCACCACAATCCACCACAAACATACAATAAATTGAAGGTTCAGATTACAAAAGTATATAATATTCATGACAGGAAATAAGTCATTCAGCCGCATCCATTCCAAATGTTCAAAGGATGACCACTACTGGTTGCTGTTTGGTTTTATAAGCAAAGCAAGGTTTACTTGGCCAATCATAGCTCATGTCTGCTAGCCTCAGCCAACCACCAAAGAGCTGAGACACTCACCTAACGTTTTACTCAAGGCAGATGAATGCTCTCTATATCTTCCCTTCAAACTTGTGCATGCATATCCTCTGGTGAACGAACGACTCCTACTATCAGGTAAATATTCCTATACTTCTCTCAGACCCTTAACTTGCTGTCGCTCCATATACAACCAGCATATGTGCTCTCTCATCTTGGTGGTAATTAAGTGGGCAACCTTTCTCTTGTAACAACGGAGTAACGCCAGGATGTGATCACATTTATACTTGGGCCAAAAGCACAGTTTTGTAGGCCTTCCAGGACCTGCACAATCTTCCAAGTATACCTACACCTTAAGCACATCCTTGTGCAGCTTTCCAATCACTTTCTCTTGAAGAACTTCTAAGCACCACCTCATATCACCAAGGTACAGTAAGTGTCTTGTAATTATTTATAAAAATTAAATAGAAGCTATGCATAGTAATACATTTTCAACTTTAAACAAATCCCTGTGACTCGGACCATTACAGCTTTCAGTTGATATAAATGCCAGCATGGACTGGCATAAAAATGATCAGGTTTATATGTTTGTTAGGACCAATACTTGAAGATCATGCCTTTCACTAGCAATTAAAAGACAATAAGTAGATAGGTTCAAATTGTGGTGATCTTGGGATGCATGTGTTGCCATTGCAGTACACCAGGAATTCCCTGACAACACTTTTGTGAATCCATATTCTAAGAATGTACAGCACAATATGACAAATATATCCTTATTATTATTAATGAAAAGTACCTTTTTCATTATTTTAAGATATTAAACTCTTACAAATGCAAAGAAAATAATCATTTCTTTAGACAGTCATTGGAATTAATGAATAGTGATGTTAGGAGGGCCCCTCAAAATTACTACTGCTTTATTTACTACAACACCTGACTGAATTATCTAAAAAATTAAGAAGTTTCACTAATTATAATCTGTCACTCCAGATATGCCCATATGGCCAATTGTAGAGATTAAGATACTTCTCAACTGTTTTTCTCAGAAACCTAATGGAACCTTCTTGTTCTAAATCTCTGTGTGTTTAATGGAACCTGTAGGCTCAGGAAAAACAAAATTTAATGTATATGTTGATGATACTGTACTGCATTGATCTCTGGTTCCAGAGTTGTACACATTTTTACTTTTTGTGGGATCAAAGATTTAAATTTGATATTTTACTACTTCAATTCATGTTGCTTCTGATCTTATAAGTTTTAACTGAAATTAATATTTATACAGATACCCAAATACTTTTACTTTGAAATAATCAAGTTGATTAAATTTTATGCATTATGTGACAACAAAGGGTTATCACATCCATCCATCCATTTTCCAACCCGCTGAATCCGAACACAGGGTCACGGGGGTCTGCTGGAGCCAATCCCAGCCAACACAGGGCACAAGGCAGGAACCAATCCCGGGCAGGGTGCCAACCCACCGCAGGACACACACAAACACACCCACACACCAAGCACACACTAGGGCCAATTTAGAATCGACATACAAATATCAAATAGTAATTTAAACTTTAAGGAAGATAAACATCTTTCACTTACTTTTAAAGTCAAGACGTTCTTCAGCCTTTAAGTCTAGACAGTAGTTTTCCCTGTTGACTTGTAACATTTAATAAAAAGGCAGAGTGTGAAAAAGTTGAAGAACTGGATGACAGGGATCTGTAATCATTTTACTTGCTCAAAGATTATAATGAAGGAGTGCTGCAGCCAATCGCGCTCTCAGGGTCACTTTTCATGTTTTCCTTCTTACAGTGGAGATCAAAATTGTTAACAATTTTATTGAAATTCAAGCTTTTGTTGATGTACTATAAATCCTGAAATTAACACAAATCATGTCAGACCTACACTCACTTTTAATAAGATCTGCAACTTATGACATTTAAACAAAAATCTAATTTATTATTTTAAGAAAAAAAAAATATGTTGCTTGCTTAAGTATGCACATTTTAACTACTATTTTGTGGAGGCGCTCTTTTTTTTTTTTGTTTATACCAGCACATCTGTTTTGGTTGGTTTCTATCAAGGTATCTTAATAAGATTTGTGCTGTTGCATAAACATAACCTTAATAAAAGTGTGTCATTTCTTATTTGACCAGTGTGTGCATGTTTTAGGTATATAAAATGTACAGGCCAACTCACAAGTTACCTAGAGTGATAATGACCCTTCAGAATGACCACAGTTCTGTGGTTTGCAAGGTTCAAGGTGTTCATTTGGTCATGTTTATACAAGAAAATCTGAATTCTTCATTGCATCCAATCTAAAAAAATAAAAAAAAAACAAATAGAGACACGACAGAATAAACTTACACAGAAATTCTAAAATATTTACCGTATATACTCACATATAAGTTGGGTCTTGAAACCCAAAAAACTGATAATAAAATCAGACCCTGACTTATCCACGAGTATATACAGTACATAATTTGAAAACAAATTCTTTGCTAACTGCTTCTAGATGTTACATGATACATATGAAAAACTCCAAACTTCTAGAATTTGAATTATCTCTGATATTTGTTAATAAAATGACGCTAGGAAGAAGGGAATTTCTGGAGCGATTTCTGTGGGCCTTTAAAGCAACTGTCCTCCCTGATTTACTGAAGATAAATTCTGTGTGTAATGGGTGTATGCCATCACATGAGATGCTTTTCAGTTTTGTCAATTTTGCTCCTTGATACACCTTTGCCAAATCATCAAAGTCAGCCCCAATAACTTTAGCTGCATGAGATGGAGCTTTTTAGGTTTTGATTTGTCAGACCACTAAACCTGACAATGAAGCTGAAACTGATGTGAACTTCATGTTTTTGAGGGCCTCTTTATGACCCTCAAAGTGTGAATGTTTTACTTTAACTGCTGGAGATAAGCCATTGCCTGTGTTGGTGAACAATAAATACGCCTGTTTACTATGGGCTGAATAGATAACACTATGTGTGTGTGTCTCTCTTTCTCTCGTTTCATTGTTCATTACTATAACATAACACAGCATTTTCAAATTTACTTAATCCAATTTAGGGTCAAGGGACAAGAACCTACTCCAGCAGCCCCAGGTGCAATGCAGTAGCCAGGTCAATAGTAAGTCCATTTCAGTCATTAATATAATATATATAATAATATAGTATTAATATAATAATAAGACAATAGAATACAATACTGATGGCATAAGGGTACCAAACAGGCACATCACACTGCTCTGCTTGTAATCTAGCTGAAATCAAGGCCAGATGAACATGGACGCTCTGCTGCAGAATTGTTGACTAATGCACCTAATGAAAATTCTTTGTGCAGAGGGAGTGAAACCTGCTTCACAATTTGTTGAGTAAGGAAATGAGAAACAGCGTGACTCAACAAAATGTTTATGAATGGGTAGAACGATTTAAAACAGGAATAACAAGTGTAACTGACGAAGCTCTAGTTGGCCATCAACATTGCACAAACATGCCCATATCAACTTGGTGAAATGCCTTCATCAGAGAAGACAGATGGATTACATTGACTTTTGTTGCTGTACATTTGGATGTTCATGTGACCTTGGCTTCAACTAGAGTAATGCCAGTATATTGTGAAAACAGAAACACACATTTTATTATTAGTGATTTTATTATAGATTTGCTTCAATACAGTGGAACCTCGGTTTGCGAGTAACTTGGTTTACGAGTGTTTTGCAAGATGAGCAAAAATTTTTAATAAATTTTGACTTGATAAACGAGCAAGGTTTTGCAGTACGAGTAGTATGTATACACTTTGTCTGCTGAGCGTCATGTGATCACAACTGAGCTGATGGTTCTTCTCTCTCTCTCGCTGCGGGATTGTGGGCAATCGTCTCCTATTCTCCATCTGAGTCGGCGTGCCTCACTCATATAGTCAACATCCATACGAGCGTATACTGTTTACTACAGCATTAGCATTGTGACTGTGTGTGCGCACGTGTGTGTGTGTGCTCGCTCGCGTGTGTGTATGTGCATGCGTGCGCTTGTGTGTGTGTGTGTGTGTGTGCTGTGCTGTGACATGCGAGTCCCTGTCTTGCACCCTAAAACACGAAGCTGAGTCTCAGTACTTTAGCAACACCAGCTTTATTCAGCTTGAAACAGCAACAGCAAGGTTATTTATACACAGACACAGCAGTCAGGCAGGGCCCTGCACATTTATAATGTTCCTTGTTCCTTGTATCACCCATCGACGGCAGGCGCTTATAGCATGTCCGCGATCTTTTCGGATTCGCTTTTACGGCGAACTGCTACAGTTGTGAATTTCCCATTGGGATTAATAAAGTATCTATCTATCTATCTATCTATCTATCTATCTATCTATCTATCTATCTATCTATCTATCTATCTACAGCGCTGGGAGACTGCAATTGCTTTGGGACGCTCTTCCGCTTGTCATCCCGTTGGGTGCAATCCCTCAAGAGTTTAGAAACTCACTCACACCAGCCATGATTCTTTTCAAAGGTAAAGTGCAGGTTAATTTGTTTTATGTATTTTTACTTTATATTTTGTATTAATCATTTTTATATGAATAGTTTTGGGTTGTGGAACAAATCATCTGAGTTTCCATTATTTCTTATGGGGAAATTCACTTTGATATACGAGTGCTTTGGACTACGTGCACGTTTCCGGAACGAATTATGCTCGCAAACCGAGGTTCCACTGTACTTGTAGAATAAGTAGATGTACAATATTTTTTACGTAACACAATCTCTGTTATCTTCAACAAAGAAAAAAGCATGGATTCCCTTTTTATGACAGTCTGAATCCTGCACTCACAGCCCAATCTTCCCTTGTTCTTTAATGAAAGACACTTTTGAGGGCTCCAAAGAGGTTTAAATGCATTTCTTTAACTTAATGTGAATGTTTGTTATTTATTCCTTCTCTGCCAAAAAAAAAATCAGTGCACATTTTTACATGTTGCCATTTTAAGGGCCACCTCACAAGTGGTAGGATATGGATTGTTCTGTGACACTGCAGTAGTAAGTTAGATATTTCAAATTAGTGTCAACAATACAATTTACATACATTGCTCATTAAATTTGATTGATATATAGAAAGTGCTGGGTAACAGTCATGTGCACATACACTGAGGTCATATAAAAAAGTAATCAGAAAAGGTTATTTTTCTTGAATGAAAAAAGAGCAAAATTAAAATCTCTTGTGTCTTGTTTGTCAACTGAGTTTTGGTTTATTTTTTTTTGTTTCCTGGAATGTAAGTTTTACACTGAAAGAATGTGAAATTACCTTTAAACGAGACTTTAGCCATCAACTTTTGTGTTAGTTTGGAAGTACATCCTGTCTCTTACATAAGAGAGAAAGAGAGAGAGAGAGTCATCTTATAAATTGTGTAGCACAATCAACAGTTTTCCTTAGAGAGTATTGTGCAATTCTACATTATTTTCTTTCTTCAAAAATGCCTCTTCTTTGCACTTTAGTAAATGACCTTCATTATAACGTAACACATAAAAAAGTCTGATGTGACAGGCTTCAGTGGTTTCTAAATACATAAAGAACAGGCAAAAAGATTGTCTTTCACCCAAATACCGCATACTAGATTATTATATTACAATAGCTTGTTAGTAGAAAGCAGATATATTGGTCAGATTGATGTAGAAGGTTGCTAAAGCTTACGCTTGAATAATACTGAGGACTAAAGTGTTTAATCAGGCATAACGTAACTGCCAGATTCAAGGTGACAGGAATATGTTTACATTAATATTACTGTCACAATATCATATCATTTAAACTGTCCCTACTCATCTACTTGTGATCTTCTTGTTGTACAGCTAACATACTGATTTAATATACAATACAATACTTTGTTAATATTTCTTTGAAGGTCATTCATTGTTTTACAAACCCATTTTTTTCATCAATATGCAGCAGATGGGCAGAACCTCTTAGCAGCATTTGGCAGGAGAATGGAGTTAAATCTATACAGTTTGCCTGTCCATTACATGGCACTCTTATACACAGACGTACTGTACATTGCCTATGCCTTTGGAATGTCATAGGAAGCCTTAACTCTCCAAGAGCAGCAGCTATGGGAAGAATATCTGAACACAATAAAGACAGTTCCCAGACTAGGATTTGGTCTCTGGTACAGAGGGGCAGCAGTGTTCACCATTACCATAATGCACTGCCCCTTTCAAATGTAACTTTTTGTTTAATTTCTACTAGTTTACTACTTTGTTTTGCCTTCATTATTTGTAAACTATTTGTAGCAAGTAATTCCAAAAATAGAATAACTTATGAAATAAAATAAATATAATGATGTTAGTTATATAGCTTGGCATGTTAAATGTCACAACAAGAATGTCTTGAAAATACATATTAAAAAAGCGGAGTTAGCCGTTAGTGGTCATCCCTTTTTAATGCACATGCTGGCTATATAGATATGCTGGGATAATCCTGGCAGGAGTGGCTACGGGGATGCTTCTGCAATCATTGAGAAGAATCTTTGAGATCCATGTGAACAACACTATGAAAAAAATCCATAGTTTCCACCATTTAAAGAAGTTACCCATTATGACACCTGCTGATGATGGTTTGTTATCCCTAAATCTGTCTAGATGGTACTGTACTAAGGTATCCTAGACTGCTGCGAATTAGAGCATGGTCATTTTTCATCAATGAATCACACTTTTCCATTGGATTTAATGATCACTGATTTTACAAATCTTGATAATGATATAATATGTACAACTCAAAATTCAGCAGTATACCTGAACAAGTTTCTCTCAAGTTATTTCAGTTTAATTGTACATAACGCAGTTCACAAACGCCCAGTTACATAACCATATAACATTTATTGCATGTGAAAAAAAATGAAAAACATAAAAAAACAGTTAAACATGGGAAGAATATATGAACACAATAAAGACAGTTCCCAGACTAGGAAAACTTCCTCCATTCTTCATTGCCCTTTAAACCCTTAGAAGCCAACCTGGCCGCCACCCATGTGACCTACAAGCAGTCCACCTGAACAAAAGCAAGTTTCTCTCAATTTATTTCAGTTTAAATGTACAGTACATAACACAGTTCATAGTACACAAACGCTCAGTTACATAACCATATAACATTTAATGCATGTGAAAAAAAATTAAAAACATAAAAAAACAGTTAAGCAAACAATAATGAAGATGCTAATGTCTTAACCAAAGTGTAATCAAAGCCATGGTCACAGAGGATCGAGATGACAAAAGCTATACGCAATTATATGCTGAGAGAGAAAAAACAAAATTACTTTCGACTCATTTCTGTTCTTGAGAGGATTAACCCGTGGAGAACACATGGATCTTTGGGACAAGCAAAGTCCTAGTTCTTCTGACCTAGGCCAAGTGTCTACCCTTTGCTTTCAGTTGCATGTCACAATTTCAAATGCCTAACTTGATTGTCTTGCAGGGGTCAGTATGCATTGCCACTTAAACTAATGAATTTGAAGAGTGTTTTAATGAACATGTTTGATGTTTTATTCCACAGCCAAAAGTAATACCTTGTCCAAAGTAAAAGAAAGTACTATAGAGGAGATGGAGAAGAACAATAGAAAGCAAAAGGGACAGAAATAGTTTGTGAAGATAGTCTTATTTTTAGCAAACCTACTTACTAAATTTGTTGCAATAATCAGCAGTCTATTTTAAAACTCAGAAGACCATTACTTGAACATGTTGAACTTGCGGGTGGTGTTGAGACCTTTGAATGAGTACTTCATATTAAATATTTTCACATCACTTCTCTCTCCTGGTGGGTAGGGGAAGGAGTTTTTGAATATAGCTGTTAGATGGTGTTTTAAACTGTGTTTGCTTTACTGATTTGCAATATGTGCATCGCAATGCATATCAAAGGCAATAAAATATGCTCACTGGTTCTAATAAGGGTATGTTAAACTAAAATCAGAGACTGCAGAGTCAATTTAAATAATGAAAATGAAGGACTACTTTGTAATAACAGCTTATATGGCAATTTATAGCTGAAGGCTCTGCTTCCTAATTTAACCTGTCGCTACAATATTTAGAAGCTCTTCATATTGAAATTGTAATATTTACAATTACAATGAAATGCATTAATGAACTTGGTTAAAGAAAGAGAGTGAAGGCTATTTAAAACTTTATATGTTAAAGGAGGGATCATTTTTAAATAAGCCCAGAAGTCAGTGTGTAGACCTTAGGACCACAGTTACTGTATATTAGTCCACTCTCTCAGTAGTAGTGACTTTAAATGAACTAAACACTAGAAATAAAATTACTTCAACAGCTTGTAAGTAAAGCAATGCAGTATTCAGTTCTGCCTGGAATAAATACATGAGAAAACACCTTAATTTGTTATTAAGTGAAAAGTCTGGGATGGTGCAGTGCAGTGACATAAGTACATAAAGCTAGATTACTGTCAAATATTATATTTAATATGTTGATTCAAAAAACTAATATTCAAGCAGTCAGTTTTAATAAATGACAGTATCTTATCCATCTGCAGTATTTTATCAACTAATAAAATTTCTGTTTTTTTTTCCAACAAGACAAAACATTTCAGCTGGTGGTAGGCAGAAAGCCAGGCACCCCATCGGCAAGTCACTAACTTGTTTAGGAAGACATATTGGGGCATAGGTTATTTATTTCTCACTTTTGTTTTTAATTTTGCATTTCTATTTTATTTATTATTAGTGTGTATTGTTGTTTAGAGAACACACCATAATGTGCCCAATAACATTAGCAGAAACCTCATCATTGTTATGAATTTGCTTCTAATGTTAAAAGTAGAAGGTAAACCACCAACCTAGCCTTAACATAACCAAATGATATTGTTATTTTAACGTATTCAACAAGTATTTAAAAAAAAGCAAAACGTGCAAAGACCAAAATAAAACAAAACAGTCAAAACTCAAAACATGTCCAAGTAACAAACCAAATTTGAAAGACTAAATCCAAATACAAAAATAATCCAAAATATCAAAACCTTAATAATTAAAAAGGCCCTACAGAACATGAAAGAGCAGGAAAAAAGTGAGACATACAAGAAAAGATGAAATCCAATGCCTCTACACTAGGCTCAACTAAGTCCTGACTTGTAGACACCTAATCCCAACACATGAGGCTGGTAAATTAATTAAGGGCCTCATGCCAAAGCCTCAAAAACAAATAAACAGTTAACAACATCTTTAGACAAAACATAAATTAAGTTAAAATAAAAAAAATTAAGAAGGTAAGGGACAATACAATTAGCAAAAATAAATCCAGGCCAGAACAATTTAGGAAATGAAAAGAAACAAAGTATAAAAACACAAATAAACAGAATATGGGGAGAGAGCCACATCAAACCGTGACAGTTACTGTTGAGTGACTGATACATGACAAGTGTCTTATGAGTGAAATTGAATATTATGTTTTCAAGCTATATGCCAACAGCAGATAGATGGAAAAGAATTTCTCTATGCTCTGGGCCCTAAAGTACACATTATTTAACTTTACAACATAATAATGTAGTACTATGTTTACATTTCTGGTTGAAATGTCACACCAAGTTTGTGTTTTATATAAAGGGGTTTTTAAAAGTCATCTTAAGACCTACTTGTTTTCTTCTGCCTTTGTACAGTATAATGGGATTATGGTGGATGTTATAATTGGTGGTTTTATTAATCTGCTTCTGCATGATTGTTTGCATTGTGTTCATTTTTGTTTCTTCTTTGTACAGCACTTTGGTGCAACCTCTGTTGTTTTAAATATACTTTTATAAATAAATGATCTAATCTAAATAACAGCTTTTGCAGAAGAAATGGTTTATGCATGATTCTGAGCATCAGCACATCTTATACATGAGGCCCCTGTACATTGGTTTGTGATTAATACTTGTGAGTAAACAGGATTTTCCACAATTTAAATTTGAAAGACATGTTGTGTAAACAGGATTTAAGACACACTTTCTCCTGATGAACATTTTGGGTCAGAGTTATCAGTTGAGTCCAAAATTTCCTTCACTGTGTACAGTAAACAATTAAACGATAAAATAGAACAATAAAAGCAAAAGGAAAGGATTTGTTTTATCCGTCATATTATGTGTTTTCACTTCTTTATTAGTTCCTTATGGTCTTCATTATCGCAGTATTTTAGGTAAATGACCCTTAATGGAACCCTTACCAATATCATGATGTGAATCTATTTAATTTATTTTAATCTATGTAGATATATTTGATTAAAACATTAATGAATACTCACATATTCTTACATGTACTTTTTTTATACTCTATGAATGATAATGAATAATTTCCAGAGGAATATTAGCCAGTGCCATGCCAAGCTATAGTAATCACTTACTGTATATCAATGAGTCATTTTCATAAGGCTATAATTAATTTCCATGAGCCTGAACAAATTACTTCAGCCTGTAACAAATATGCAGAAAACCTGTTAATTAACAGCTTCAACTTTCTAAATCAGCCACACAAAGGTTAGAAGAAATGTTTACCTATGGACAAATGAGATTGATTTTAATAAGCAGCTGATAATAATTGGTTTTAGAAGTGGTTTTGAATTACTTTTAAGAATACTTTACATGATCTAATGTATGTACATTAGGCTTATTTTTAGTAAGATTACAAGAAGGACACTTTTATTGAATGTTATTGATAATAATAAAATAACATTCTAAACCCACTGAATTTAATTTCAGAGTCACAGTGGGCATAGAACCTTCAGGGAGTGCCCATTGATGCATACACCCACATGCACTATTGATAATAATACTGTGCAAAAACATTCTTAGTGGTATTTATTTTTCTAACTTATTGTACTGTGTTTTCCCACATTTTATTTAATTTCTTTATTTTCATAATAAATATTTCTTTCAGATAAATGTAACAAAAACAATACTACAACTAGGATAAAAATGTCAAGCCATTTAATTCTTAAAAGGTTAAGCGTTATATATGAAAAAAATAAAATTGAAAATACGCCACTGTACCTTTCTCCAAAGCCCATTTCTGGTTACATATAAGTGTAAATTGACCACTAATAGTTGTACAGTGATAGACAAGATATTTCAAGACAGTGAGAAGGTGAGTACTAGTCAACTTACTGTTTCTGTTGCCATATTTTCAGAGGTACAGATACTCATCAAACACAGTGTTTTCAAATATAAATTTCAGCACTTCCCCATTATGTTTGCACATGGTAAGAATTACTACAATAAAGAACTATTGACAGAGAAACAATCATGAAGGTTGTGAAGTTGGTGTGATTGTAAGCACATTGGATTTTCAATGAGGGGTAAATTAATTGAAGCAATTTTTAAGGAAAAAATTTAGCAACACATGTCCAGACAGGTGTATTAACTATCAGTCAGCATTGGTTTAGAGCAGGGGTATCCAACTCTAGTCCTGGAGGGCCGCTGTGGCTGCAGGTTTTCATTATAACCCCTTTCTTAATCAGAAAGCAGTTTTCACTGCTAATGAACTCCTTTTCCCTTCATTTTCATAGCCCTGTTTTTAAGGATTCAGTCCTCTGAATTGATTCGTTTCTTCATTAAGTGGCAGCCAAACAGAAATCAGATGTGAAACAAGATGACTGTGACAATGCGGGCTCGCTGCATGCTCCCACCGTCCGTCCGTGAGCCCTTGAACCCTTCACCATCGGTTGTGTTACCGATGAGCTTGGCAGTGAGGCATAACAAATGGAGCAAGAGGATGGTGTAATAGTGCAAAGTGCTTTTATTTAAAACAACAACAAAACAGTATCCAAATTAAACAAAGTGCAGTGCTTCAAAACATTAAATAAATAATCCATAAAATCGGTGCAGAATGGAGGCTAAAACCAATAAATAAATTCTTAAAACAATGACGAGGTTAAAACAACACTGGGCGCAGTCCTTTAAAATAAAGCCCGGTGTCTTCTTTTATCTGGCGGCTCCACTGCTTCTCCCATACAGGCTTCCTGCAGCTGACCTTACTACTGTCCAGTTGCCTCCTGTTCCCTGGCTCTGTACGGCTACCTTACCGGACCGAGACTTGGGTTCCTCAATGGCCAAGTCTCTCACGCTGAGGCACACCTTCCCAAGACTCCATGACTTCTGCGGCCAGCCGTCCTTCATCCCCGGAAACTCCAGCTCCTTGTACGCTCAGCTGGAGCGACCGCTTCCTTCTGCCCCACAGAGTGTCGGCTAAAAGTCACAGCTAGGGCTCACTGTCCAGCTGCCTGCCTGCGAGCACATACTCGCTCTCGCTCTCTCACACTGGTTCTCCTTCAGCTTCCTGCCTTCTTCCACACTCCCGCAACTTCCGTTTCTTTTATTTCTCTTTTTCTTTTATTTCCTTAGCCACCTCGCACTTCTATTTATGAAGAGGACGTGGCAGCTGTGGCAAATCAGCAGCCCTGGAACAATCACAGATGCGGACCGATTCTCACCTGTGCACTTAGGTGAGAAACGCCCACATCACGAATCACCCTGGGAAACCACTTCAGCCACACAACCACCATGCCCCCTCGCTAAGCCGTGAGTGCGGTGATTATTTATTTAAAAGTGGCCTTCCTGATGGGAGCTGTGGACCCGCAACACCGCAATGACCAGCTAAATTGGAACATCAAACTCCAGGCACTTTCACTCCAACCAGTTTCTTAATGAGAAGCCAATTTTTGCTGTTAATTAAAGCCGTTATTGAATATCAGGACTCATTGCTGCTCTCATTCCACCACTCCACCATTCCAGCCTCTCCCGCCATCTGATCCAACTTACCACCAGGTGGTGATCAGCCGCTCTCTTCACCCAAGTGTCCAAGACATAAGGTTGCAGATCTGATGACAGTCATGAAGCTTCACAAAGTATTTACCCATTACAAAATTAAACAGGACCTCTCTTAACCTATATGCTTTAAAGGCTTAATAAGAAGTAGATGTTACTATTAGAGGCGGAATAAGCATGTCTAGAAGCAACAGATGAAATTACTTAAGACATCCATATATGCATTCCATAGAGTTTTCATAAAGCTAACCATAAGTGGTTTTCCTATCAATGGAGTTATAGTTTGGGTCAATGTATTGACCTCAATTGTTTATATCAAACAATGAAACAGCCTTAATTATTAAACTTTTTCAATACATAACCAGCCATAAGCATATTACCCAAATAACATATAATTAAAAAGGTAGAAAAAATTTTACACAAAATCAGATTTCTTTGCAAGACAAAGTATGTAAGGCTTGTGTTACATGCTGAGAACAAATTTTTCTTGAGGGTATGATCTCCACATTAATTATTTTACCTCACATGAAAAACATAATTTGTTGCATGTCCATTAGGTTTTAAAAACTCTCTAGAAAAAAGATTTTATTTTACAGGTATTAAATACAGTCAAAATAGAATTATAGATTCATGTATTGGTAAACTTCTGATTTTATTTAACATATATGTAAATACTGTTCTACCAACATATCAAAATTGTGTAGGATTATAATATTTTCTGGTTAAATATCTGCATTGTAATATTATTTCTTAATTTTCTACAATTTGTTGCAGGTGTTTTTCAGATGCAATTAAGGAAAAAAACTCCTTATTCATTTCCATTGAATACATTAAGAGGTCTGTTTACCATGTAAAATTAGGGAGACAAGACAGAAATTGGTGAAGTGGAAAGAATCCACCACATGAGGTGATAATAAAATGCTTCTTCAAGTGTTACATTAGCATAACAGAAAAGCAAACAGCAATTTTGTTTTCAAATACAAAGCAGCACTTAAGTTATAAATTACCAGATCAGACTATGACTAAAGACTAGTTATTTATGTATAAATTCTTATTTTTGACAGTGCAACTACTAAAGCCTTGTGCAAAGTAAATAATGAGATAAGTTACAAAAACATCTACTATAATTATTTTACAAAAGAATGATACAATATTTATTGAAGAGAACAGTGCAGTGAAAGCACATGAACACCATTAACACATGAATGTTTTGTATAAAACATAACACAAGACAGTAATATTACAGTTTTATATTGTAATTTGTGGTATAATTTCAATCAAGTCCAATCTACCATTTTCTATTTGGATCCAAAAATTCAATCTGTCATTAGTTTGTTATTATAGTCATTCATTATTTATCAAATAGCATTCTATTTGGCTGCATTTGCCATGTGCGGAAACAGAGTGGAACAGAATTACTGATTGTTTTGGAGCAGAGAGGAAGAATGATTGATTTACTTTCCACAACCCACTTATTCTAATACAGAGTTGTGGACACATAACGAAAAATGTGTACACTATTTTAGCGTGTTATCAGCTTACCTATCACAAAAGGTATCAACTAACTTCTTATGTTCTTTTCTCAATGAGGAACAGAATGAATTGCCAAATCCAGCTATATAACAGTCACTTCTAACCTCTTACCTGTGCAGTGCCTATACAAGGTTCAATATTCACCCCCTTGAAAATCTTATTTTATTGTTATAAAACATTGTATCACAATGCATTTCATTTGGCATTTTTTGAAAAAGACTCTTTAATGTCAAAGTGAAAACATTTCTGTGGAAAGTGGTCTAAAATAGTTACAAATATAAAAAGAAAACTAGATAATCACATTAGCATTTCCCCTTTCAAGTCAGTGTTTACGAGATGCCCCTTCGGCAGCCTTCAGTTTGTGTGAGCATGTCCCTATTGGTTTTACACATCGGGGGTCTCATGTATAATGTGTTGCGTAAAATTCAAACTAAAACATGGTATATGTAAAAACTAGAAATGTGCATATGCACAAAAAATCAGATGCCTAAAACTGTGCGTGAACAAAGCTTTATGCACGTTCCCTTTATAAATCCCAATTAATGTGAATTTTAATGCGCATGCACGAGCCTACAGCACCATTGTGACTCCTCCCAGAATTTTGCCTATTGAAGAAAATCAACATAAATAGTCACACTATTCAGTGTTTTGTTAAAAGACAATGTCAAAAGCATGTATAAAAAGAATTTCAGCAAATGCAAAATGGAGGTCCTGCTCAGTGAAGTAAGACAAGGAAAACCCATACTGTCTGGTGGCTTACGCAGTGGTATAAGCAAAAACTGGAAATTAACACTAGAATTACCAAAGCCTACGAAAAACTCATAATCCCGTCCATCTTAAATCCCTTCACACCTCTTCGTCAGCATCTTTTTTGTTGTAAATGTGTTGATCAGCAAACGCAGCAAGCAATCTGCTATCCCATCCCCCCACCAATGCAGAAAAGGCAGACAGTTCTCTCAGCTCAAGTCTGTTTACCTGTGTGTGAGTTGCCTGGAGTTGTATGGGGTAAATAATATATCGTTATTTGGAATACATGCATATCATCTGAGTTCCATGAGTTCTATGTAAACAAATTGTTAAAACAGAAACATTTTTCATGTTTTAATAATAATTGACAAAATGTAGACATGATGTGTATAATGTGTGAAATATGAAGTCCAAATATTAAATAAACACTTTCACAAAAGGTACAAGTGAAACAAAACAAGTGCGTTTTTACTAAAGAATATAATTGCAGAAAAAGAACTTGCATTAGTGTGAGACATTGACACGCTCTTACTGCAGTGCAACCTCTTTGGTGATGCAGCAGTAAGAAATGCTGACTCGTAATCAAGACGTTTGTGGTTCGATCCCGGACACCTCTGTTTTGAGTTGCTCTTATTATTATAGAATAAAAACATATATTTGATTTGAGTCTGTAATTGCCAGTGCAAATTTATGGTACTTGTAAAGGTTAGCATTTTTTTTTTCAGTTTTATTCTCTCAGTCACGTTCACGCTCGCCCCAATCTGACACTGCTGTTTTTAAATAAAAGACGTGCTATAGCAGAAGTGAACTCAGATGAGGACGAGGGTTCTACATTAGAGGAAGATAACAGAAGGCCTCCCCACAAGAAACTTCTACTCACATATAAGAACAATGCGGCTACACCAGGCATAAAGGCGAAAGATGGCACTATTTGGATGCAGCAACAGGGCGGGCGTCATCCTGCCAGTCAGTCTGCCCCACTCCTGTCCTTCAAAAAAAAGCAGGACTTACAGAGCTCATCAAGGTATCATCCAAAGTTCTGTTTGTGATTATGTTTTGTGAGGGTCTTTATATAAAAAACATTTATATGTTACTTATGTAAAAGCCACATCAAATTGTATTTACCTTGATTCATTTACTTATCTTCCTACAGCGTAAAGTCCCAAATAGACTGCAGAGCTTCCTCTGTTTGATCTACACGGGAATGCTCACACAGTACATGTGTACTGAAGTGACTTTAGCTCCTGTCGCACTCAACACAGCTGGGTTTGATCCTATTCAGGAAAAGATCCCAGTCTCCCCACAAAAGAAAGATTTCCAAGACTAAGGTCATAAAGCTTATGAAACCGTTTCTGGACAAAGGCAGAACCATAACAACAGTTGTGTGGAGCTCCACCTGCAGCTAAACCTATAAAATTCCAGGCAACCCACATGCATGTAAACAGACTTGAGCTGAGAGAACTTTCTGCCCTTTCTGCATTGGTGGGGGAATGGGATAGCAAGCTGTTTGCTGCTTTTGCTGATCGACACATTTACAACACAAAAGACACTGATGGAGAGGTGCGAAGGGATTTAAGGTAGGCTAGGATTACAAGTTTTTTCATAGGCTTTGGTAATTCTAGTGTTAATGGAGTGGCACAGCATGGCGGATGCATCAAAAGTTCAAAGTCATAAAGTTGCACAGTTTCCTAAATAAATGAAGTGGCCAGATATCAAAGTTGTGAAAAGGTGAGCTGCAGCCCACCGCCTGAGTCAACACCACTGGAAGAGGTAGAGGAATTCTGGGGTACACAGCATTTCAGCAGCGAGCTACTGTAATTATTGGAGAGACACATATATCTCTCCACAACATTAATGAGACACATTTTCACATCACAGATAATCTGCACATTGATAGAGTGGAAATACTTTCTATTTACATATGCAAATTCATTCTCTGAAGGTACCTTTATAGCAATGTGCACGCAGTCGATAGCTCCATAGAAAAACAAGACGTTGCTGCAAATTGCGCTTTGATATTTGCCTGTTCAACCACAATGTAAGAAAATCTTTTATATCTGAGCGACAAGTGGATAATACCATCCCACACAGCTGGCATGGTGTGACTCAGTGATGACTGAGAAATACCCGATTTTTCAGCCAGTTCACATTGAAAAGCTCCTGTGGCTAAAAACCTGAATGTGGACAGAACTTGCAAAGGAACAAGTAGAGCACAATTTCCCAAAGTTTGCCTTTGTAAAGTATGCCCCAGTTCAGCACACAGCTCCAAGAGAGTATCTCTTGGAAATCTAAATCGACTTAGAATCCAGTTATCATCCTGGTACAAGAAGTCAGTGTGATCTCTAAATACACACTCTCTTCTAATTCTTCAATTTGCAATGTCTTCTAACAATGCTAAAGCAGCCATGGTAGTTGAACTAGTTTGGCCATCCCGTGCACCATTATATTGGTACAGATTGATTACAATCAAGTGCCTTAAATTTGTAAACAATATGCAATTAATTTTGGTGTATTTGATGAAACCTGTGTCATGGATGCAAATATAAAAAAGAAAGGGAAACCACACAGAAACAGTAGCACTGCTTTGATGCTTGGTGCTGCCCATTTACAAAACCGAGCAGAAATGTGCATATGCATGGTCTCAGTCTGTTGTGAAAATGTGAGTAGCAGCACGCCAAGTTTAGTTTTCATACATCTCAACGTGAGCATGGAAATGGGTGTACGCAACATTTTTGTGCGTACACGCCATTTATTTATACATGTGGCCCCTGGACAATACAATTTTTCCATTCTTAAAAAACCACTCAAAGTATAGTCAGATTGCATAGGGATCAGGAATGAATAGCCTTCAGGAATGACAATGTGGTTTACAATTATCTAAAATATTTCTCAAAAACAGAACTTAAATTGCTGGAATATCTCAATTCTATACAATGAGTACAACTTCCTTTTAATTGAGCCTTTACTAATTGTTCTGGATAAAATTTGGTAGGTAGCACTTTTCTAGCAACACAGAACCCCTAAATTCAGAACAGACTACCCAAACTGGCATTTCTTCATGAGAAGATGCTAAAGTTACCTTTCCATGTTGTGAACATACAACATTTAGTGAATGCCAGACTCTGCACACAACATTTGTGCAGCATGTGGTTCACTGGGTAGAGCCTAACAAAACTTTTCCAGGCAGAAAACATGTAATAAATTATTAATGTATCACAGGCTGAGTATTCCTTATTCTAATGAACTTGCAGTAAATATTAAAATTTCAATCTTGATAATATGCAGTATATTTTGAAGAATTTGCAAATGATTTTTAGCTATCATAAAAATGTTAACTGTAATTGCAGTATGAAGCTAGCACATTGTAGTACTAGTAGTACAAGCTGAAGTACTACATGACTTCTGTAATGTAATAAGCAGGTTCTAAAAATCAGTAGAATGTAAAAGTGTAAGTTGAAGATGGTCAGACTGCAGTGTTTCAAGAAGGATAGATATGGTTTATGATAATTTAATATAAACAACAACTACACATTTTTTAATGTCTATTTTCAGTTTAATCAAGAAATCAATGCAGTGACCATTATATGAGTATTAAGCCAAACCTTGTTGGCCATGTAGGAAATAAATCATCTGACAAAGCTTTTATTTTACTGGTCAACCCAGGCATCCATCCTCACCTTTGATCATGAGTTTTGCGTAGTGTAAAGAAGAAAGAGACAGTTTTTCATAAACAAATAAAGCACATGGAAATATTTAATTGCCACTTAAATCATTAAGCACATAACAATAATGTGTTGAAATTATTAAGCACATAGTAATAATATTTTAAAAATACAGAATTATGCAAAAAAACATGATGTATACTTTCAAAAAATGCTTAAAGAAGTGAACAGTCTATTAATTATCATCTGTTTTGCAAATGTAAAAAAATTCCCCACCTGAACATTTGCTTTTTTTATCCATGCAAAATACCTACCAGTTTAACTTTTTTTAGTGACCACCAATTTTCATTGCACTCAGGCTTTTAATTAAAGGCTAATTTATCCTTCTAATAAATCTCTTGGATGATTAATTCATTGTTTCTAAATACTGAAGGTCTAACTGAAAGTTTCACTACCTCAATTATCTAAAATGCAAATTTATTTTAGCACAAACAACTATATTCTGTTTCTTTTCTTTTCAATGGCTCCAAGTGAGACACTAACATATCTGTTTTACATACTGTGATTATAAATTAAGCAGTATATTTTGTTTATACACAGGAGCATTGAACGACTGCCTAGACTACTTTAATATGGTTAGAACTCTTTTGGCAAATTTCAGGTACTCACCTGTAAACAATCAATAAAGGTAATTTCACCTTTACCAGAAGTGTTAAATTTATATTTAGTTTAAAAATATAGTGAAAAAGAAAAATAAACAAATAAATGAGTTCACTGTAGAAACAAATAGATCTTAAATAGAACTTTATTTGTCCCGGGGGAGAACTGGCTTTGTACAGAAGCTCTTTAAATAAATACATACATAAATAGGTAGATAAATAAATATATACACACACTTTGGTCTGAACAAAGAAGACGATTAAAAAGAAAGAAAACTTCTGACTTGGCAGTCACAGTCAGAGTGAGGCATTATGCAGGCATATTGATGCTAATATAAAGGAGCCCCAGTAGCGTTTCTTTGACACACTTCTGCTGAATAATTTGTTGGCTGAAAGTCCTCAGTGGTAGTATGTCAGAGAGAGGATGTGCAGCTTTGTTCATAATGGCACTTTGTTTTGTTTTAAATAATGCATCCTTTAACTGAGCTTGTCCATGTAATTAGCTTGTTAATTCGGTGAGCTTTTCTTGAAGTGATGTTACAAGCCCAGCACACCACGGCATAGAAAATTGCACTGGTCATCATAGAGTTATAGAAGATTAGGTTTTTTTTTCTCCTATTTCACATATACAAGCTTGAGTTTCCTTCTAAGCCTTTCAAAAAATCTCTTGAGCAATGTATCCTGAATTAATTCTCATCTTTTTGATTGTATGAGGGAGAAAGCACAATCAAAACATTTTTGAAATCATTCTTCATACTGTAATGAAGTTCACAGTTTTCATTTCAGTTCCCATAATGTCATTCATTGTATGCCAGCAAGCATGAAATTACTTATCATATTGTTAAATAGACTTTAAGTTATGCACAGGTATTGCACTTTTTATATAATAGCTATGGTGGTAAAATTTAAGTAACAGGCATGACAATAACATAAAGTGAGAACTACAATTAGCCAGCACACCAATTATTTAAAAAGTGAAAAATATATATGTTTCTTTTTTTACCAGATGGATTGCTAGTTTCAGTTTTTGAGTGTCAATGATATCTGGGTTCATGTTGTTTTCATTTTGGCTTTGAAATTTCAATTACAACTTTATATAAAAGGAATGTTTATCTGTTGCCACTGAGAACAAAAACAACATAGCAGCTATTATAGATTTTCTTTTTCAGCTCACTAGACTGTACTAGTATTAACTTTTAAAAAAGTAAGCACTGAAAACTATTACAGATGTAGAAAGAGTGACATTGGACAAACTTGATCTTCTCTCCACTCCTGCTAGTTACTATACCTGTGGTTCTGAAAAAAACAGGTGTATTTTCCTCATCCAAGGTAAAGCTGACAATCAAAGCCAAAGGCAGAAACATTTTTCTCTCTTCTCATTTTGGAGACACTGGTCCAATACTGTGCCTAATTCTCTCCAGGTAGAAAACTTAGAAAAGCCCCTTCATTAAATGTTGTGATTAATTCAGGATGTAGCATTTGTTAAAAACTACTATACATAATGTGTCTTAGTGCCTTGAGAAAACTAAAGCACTAATGCTTAAAGATATGTCCACAGTACCTACATGTGTCTTAGTTTTAACCCAGATTAGAAAAAAAACCCACTTTTTTTCTGAAGATAAGCCCAGAAAGCAGCATTTAAACCAAGAAAGTGAGAGATTTTTGATTTAGTCTGAAACTGTTCCATTCTGAAAGGTAATGAATATATTATTGCATGTTTACAAACAGTGTTCCTCAGTGCAAATATATTGTTTTACTCTAGTATGGCTTTTATTTGCCTTAAGTTTATTATCGTGAATTAAAAATAAGAGTATATATGTTTAGATGATGTAATGTTAACACTAGAATTCCTGAAGCCTACCAAAAAACTCGGCCCACCTTAAATCCCTTCGCACCTCTACGATCATTGCCTTTTGTTTTGTAAATGCGTCGATTAGGACAAGCAGCAAACAGCCTGCTGTCCTATCCCCCGCCTTGACGGAGCTCAACTCGCAGGCAAAAATTTCTCCCAGCTCAAAACAAGACTCCTTATCTGAGTGTAATGTGCCTGGATTTGTATAGGATAAATAATACAGTACAGTAAAACCTTGGATTGCGAGTAACTTAGTTTGCGAGCGTTTTGTAAGATGAGCTAAATTTTTTAATAAATTTTAACTTGACTATGAGCGAGGTCTTGCGATACAAGTAGTCTGTATATGCTTTGTTGGCAGAGCATCACGTGATCACAACTGAGCCAATGGTTCTTCTCTCTCTCTCTCATAGTGGGATTGTGGGTAATTGTCTCCCATGCTTGGTCTCAGTTGGCATATATAGTCAACATTTGTACGAGCGTGTACTGTTTACTATAGTATGGTGACCACGTCTGTGTGCTGCTACATGCAAGTCCCCGTTATGCACCCCAAAACACGAGCCTGAGTCTCCGTACTTTAGCAAAACCAGCTTTATTCAGCTTGAAACAGGAACAGCACAGTTATTTATTGTAATGGGATTTACCGTTCTCCTATACACAGACACAGCAATCCGGCAGGGTCATGACCAGGTTAGTGTTCAAGTCATACTGTGCCCTTGCATTTATAATGTTCCTTGCATCGCCCTTCGACGGTGGGCACTTATTGAATGACCACAATCTTTTCAGATTCGCTTTTATGGCAAACTGCTACAGTGCTGGGAGCCTGCGGTTGGTTTGGGACACTCTTCCGTGTGTCATCCCATTGGGGGGGAATCCCAAAAGAGTTTAGAAACCTTACAGTGCGTAAAGCATTTTTTAAAATTTTGTGTCCAAGTGTAGTAACTCTTCAGGCAAAAGCAACTGTCATTGGATAGGTTCCTTGTTAAAGTCGCAAAAAAAGAAAAAAAGATTCCAGTGAGCCAACAGATAGCAGTGATTCCGTTAGTTAGAGTGAAAGTCATCCTACACAATAACCCTCCTCCTCCTCTCCTTTCTCTCGTCTCCCTCACACCAGCCACAATTCTTTTCAAAGGTAAAGTGCAGGTTTATTTGTTTCATATATTTTTACCTTATATTTTGTATTAATCATTTTTATATGAATATTTTTGGATTGTAGAACGAATCATCTCAGTTTCCATTATTCCTTATGGGGAAATTCGCTTTGATATATGAGTGCTTTGGATTACAAGTATGTTTCCTGAATTCATTTTGCTCGCAAACCGAGGCACCACTGTGTATCATTATTTAGAATACATGCATTTCATGTGTGTTCCATGTCTACAAAGATCTGGGTAAGTGTAGGATGGAAGGAAATACAAGAAATGCAAGAATTGCTGAACACATACCTAAGCAGAAACTTTTTCCATGTTTGGAATGTTATACTAATAATGACGTGAAGTGTATAACTTGTGAAGACTTTAGTCCAAATATCAAATAAACATGCACTTCTATTCAAGAATATAACCAAAGAAGAAAAAAGCTGTCAATGAATTAAAAACTCAAGCTCAAATTTCAATTGACTGAGAGTTTTCACGTATTCTTGAATGGTGCTGAGGTAAGAACTGCTGCCTTATAAGGTCCCAGGTTCAAGACTAAGCGCTCTGCTTTTTGAGTAGTGAGCTGGTATTATTATTATTTCTACAAAATAATAAAAATATACATTTGATTTGAGTCTGTAACACCTGGTGTAAATTTTGGCTACTTGTAGAATTTAGCACTTTTTCTTTATTGTTATTCAGGCAGACCCCGTGACCCTGTGTTAGGATATAGCGGACTGAAAGATGGATGGATGGATATTCTCTTAGTGACGTTCACTTGGTACAGTCAACTTGCCTCTCCCTCACTGAGTTGATGGCATTTATCTCCATTCTTTTCACAAGAGCAGTGCTGTGGCTGATGACTGCTCAGAACTATTTGTTGTACAGGCAATCAAAGATATGATGTCACGTGACCGCTATCAGACTGGACAAAGGCAGAACTGTAACAACAGACAGCTTCTTCACAGCGATTTCGCTTGCTAATAGACTGCTGCAATGCAACGCAACTCTGCTTGGCACCATAAGTAAAATGGGACTTCCACTTGCAGCTAAAGTCACTTCAGCATGCGTGCAATTTGCCACGCTAGTGTTTAGATCTGACAGCACCATGCTGACGATGTATGCACCCAAACTTTTCAAAAGCCGTTACGGACTGAAATCAAAGGCTTCTTCTTTTTTTCTATCCATTTCCAGGGGTTTCTTCAGATGCTGGAGCCATTTGAATACAGTTTGTGTTGTTCTTAGCATTTTATAATGTTTTTTGTTTGTTTTCTTAGAGTTTTGCTATCTAGTTTACTTCCTAATACTGCATTATTAAATTAATATACTATATATTCTTTTGTAACTTCGACCAAAACCAAGGGAAAGTTCTGCAATACAGCAGCTTTTTTGATCAAGAATAAAAGTAACAAAATCACTAACCAGAACAAAAAAAAAAGTTATATCTCAGCAATGTGAGCGGCCTGATCCTTAAATTGAGAATTGTGATTAGTGAATTAGACTTTTTTTTTTTCAGGGCTTGGGATGCTATAATTTTTGTTTAGCCTGCTATTACTATGAACTTCAGTTTTATGTTACTAGTGTATTATACATGCTTTCCAATGTGATTATATTTATTTGAATAATGCATATTATTTTTATCATCATATTGCCAACACCATTTTGTTTTTATATTGTCATCATTGTTTTGTGTTGGACTACGCGTGGCTGCAGCCATGTTTATTACATACCTAGTCCATCTCACACACATATTATGGCTTCATGCTCCACCTGTTTAAGCTGGTAGTAAACAATTTCTGAAATCCAAATTTTAGAGAAAAAAAATTAACATATCTTTTGTGAAGTATTGCAGCTAGATCTAAGAATGTCTACTTATATGTAGGATCTGCTGCAGTATTTTCAATTGAGGGGGTACATTAGCTGACCATAATGAGTAAATTATGAGTATTGTCTCTGGACGTATAATGCAGATCGTCTTATACTGGCTATTTATTTGCATGCGTAATTAACTATGTGCTGGAGCTAAGATCCAAAACAAACCTTAAAGTATCCCTCCCACCTCCCTGAGAAAGAAAACAAATGTGACCCTGGCAAATAATAACAAAACATATTTTACTGTTTACAAAGTAATTTTATCTTCTTCATTAAAGTAAAAAATGCATAGCATATTCACAGAGCTCGTAAGCAAAAAAGCCGTTTCCTCTGCACTCGACTTTAAGCAATGGAATGAGTCTCTTCATCGCACAACTAATGTATATTTTTTACTTATTGCTAGTTTGTGGCAATTTGTTGTATTTTGTTTGTTGTTATTG
This sequence comes from Erpetoichthys calabaricus, assembly GCF_900747795.2. Lineage (NCBI taxonomy): Eukaryota > Metazoa > Chordata > Cladistia > Polypteriformes > Polypteridae > Erpetoichthys > Erpetoichthys calabaricus. The sequence goes on along the minus strand of NC_041402.2, from coordinate 148,476,068 downwards.
TCTTTTGTCCTCACAGGTGGCGCAGTGGTAGTGCTGCTGCTTTGCAGTAAGGAGACTGTGGAAGATTGTGGGTTTGCTTCCTGGTTCCTCCCTGTGTGAATAGCGCTTTGAGTACTGAGAAAAGCGCTATATAAATGTAATGAATTATTATTATTTGTTGTTTAAGGCACTGCTGCCTCATAGTTCACTCAGATCACATTTATGACCATAATAATCAGTCCAGCATAGTTGGCAGATGCTTCCCTAATCCTCAGGAACAGTTAAAACTTAATTGCGCCATTATAAGTCACTCAAAACTATTGACTTCAAATAAAGCAGTCAAGAAATCTCCACAAATATGTGGAAGATTTAGTACAACTATAACAGTGCTTAGATTTTGTAAGAAGCTTTTCATTTTTTGAGAATAACACTAAAATTGAGAGACCAGCAGGCATGACTACTTTCAAATGTATGAAGTATACCTTTCCTTTCAATATTAAAGGAAAAAAAGAGTTAAAAGAAAATTTAAATTAAAACCTCAGTCAGTTATACTGATGCATGCGACAGCAAGAATGCTTGAATGGTATCCTGCTGTTACCTTAAAATATGCAGTAAGGCAGTTGGTTAATGAACATAGCATTGGCATCTGGTGCCATTTGAGTACATTTAAAAATTTGTTTTTTTTTTCACTTTTCAAACATTTATTTCATTATTTCTTTTAGACTCTTTGTTTCTTTCATTAACCTTCTGGTTCTCACTACATTGTGTGCCAAGCAGGCCCTTTCTATTGAATGAGAAAGAGAGCTAAATGGTGAAATTATGCTGAACTTGTAAGAGCTTGCCTTACCATTTATACACTCAACATAGGCACCTACCAATTTAAATTAACTATTAGTTTTTATGAACATCTTAGTCCTGAAAATGTAAAGTAAAACAAATGGTCATAAATCAGACAGCAGTGAGCCGTCTAAAATGCTCAAATGAAAAATGTTTTAAGTTAATAACCTGGAAAAGAAAAAGTGGTTTTAGTTAAATTCCAAAGAATATTCAAGTACAAAAGCAAGAATGAAAACCACAAGGCGCCAAACTGATTTTCAAAACAAAATCAAGAGATAAAGTTTGTGGTCAGAAGAAAGAACAATGTATTGGTTATATATATGTCCCTTTCCTCCCAAATTGCCCACATAAGAGAAAAGACTCTCCCTGCAGACATCCACTGTAAGGCCACATCCAATGTCAGGCTAGGAATCCGTTGGCAGGCTGGAAGTCTCCTGTGATAATGGAAGTGACATTTCATTGTAGACAGAAATCAGACTAAATTCATTGTTATGCTAGAAGTCTGGTGATGGAACTTATTCCGGTTTCAAATAAATAAAGTTTATAAAAATATTGCCTTCTGTTATTGTTTATTGTGTCAAATAGAAGGCAAACAACCCAACTCAGTCCGTTAACAAACTAAATATATTAATGGAAGGGTTACAGTTGTTTCTCTTTGGGTAATTGGGTTATTTACCTACTTAATAAGTCTGTTTAACAGTATTTTTACCATTTTATATACATTAGCTCCTGTAAAAAAGGTAAATGTGTAGATGTGCAGTAAAAAAAATATTTAATGCTTTATTAATGGAGGAGTACAGGAGCATTTCTGTTTGTTTAATTTGAAAATTTTAACTACTTATGGAGACTGTTAAATCATATTCTTAAGAGTGTGAAAAAGGTAAAAGAATACAGATGTTAAATAAGAATGAATGTTTCAGAGTAGTGATTCTTAAACTTTTATTTCCTTGCAACCCAATCTTGCCATTCATAGTGCCTTTGGGATGACACCCAGTCCCTGATGACTGTCAGATCAGGATGGGGGTTTCCCCTTCGAGAAAAGATAATCATAACAGAGCAGAGACACTTCTCAAACCATTCTTGACCTTTTCACATTGAATACAATGGAGAGTCACAGCAACCCAAAAGGTGAAAATCCATAGTTTAAGAAACTATGTTTTAGAGTATTATCTACAAACATGGATAATGATAGTACTGTGCTGCCATCTTTTATAGTGGTAAATAATGATATCAAATTTAGCGACAAACTCAGACATGTGACCAGCAATGAACATGGTTAACCATAGACAACAAGGCCATGGTCATGTGGTAAGTTGTACTATGACGATAGTGTTTTCTGTTTATATGTGTGGGTGTATGTAACTGTTTATAGATTTTCAGTTTGGTGTAAATAGTTCATTTCAGTTTGGTGTAAATAGTTACATAAAGGAACTTAACTTGAGTGTTATGAGGTGGTGCTGTTGAGAGAGCTACAGTAGTGACAAATGGTAAGGTAGCTACACGGGTACACACATCCGCAGCAGTGCAGCTGGGGCTTGTGGTGCGCAACATGAGTCAGCCTAGTCAGGACAAGAGGAGGCATCTGAGTGAGGTACCGAGATGTGATGTAAAGAGATAAAAAGTTACAAATCAGTTTGAGTTAGTTAAAGGGACAATAGTGAGAGACAAAAAAGAGATTACTAATCTAGAGGGTAAACAAAGGTGGAGTGTCTGGGGTTGGACATGTAGGTACACGCATGTGAGAATTAGTCATGGATTTTAAAGTCTTCCTTCCGGATTACAGTGAGTAGACCAGACTATGTAAGGCACTTGCTAATTGGAGGGAGCAGGGTGAGTTGTCCTTTGGGATTGGTGGAAGGGATCATGAAGTGTATAAGAAGGGGAAGATGAACATTAGAGGTCATCTTCATTTTGCATCAAAATCTACTGTATTATTGGTGGAAGGAGCATATGAGTAGGGATGGGAATCGAAAACTGGTTCCCACTGTTTCAATTAATTGGAATTCTTTGCCATTTTTGCAAACGATTCCCCTATCGATTCCAGTCGCCTCGAATGATGTCACCACGTTGCGTAGCGTCATTTACCCAGCAGGAAACATGGCGCCTAAGCGGCACAAATTCTCAAAAGTTTGATTATACTTTACGAGAAAGGATGACAACAGGGCAACTTGCAATACTTGCAAAGTAGATATTTCATCAAAGGGAGGAAACACTACGAATATGCAAAAGCATTTGCTCACAAAAAACGCGATAACCTTAAATGAATGTCATGTTTTTGATCCGCTCCGGACTAGTGAATCTCAACCCAGCAGCAGCGGTAACGTTTGCACGTCCTCTCCCGTTAATACGGCAGGTAACTAATCAACTAACATTGCATATTATGTTAGCGCGATTTGCCTTATTGCAAAACCTGCTATTACTGTGCATTGCATTTAGATGACCATGACGAGAGAGACAGACAGAGTCTGGCTGTCTCAGATGCTGGCAGTTCTCGCTGCAGTCTACCGGTAGCTTCTCCTTTCACAGAGGCGGGGAAAAGTAAAATGACACAGGCCAGGATAGACGAATATCACCGAGCAGTGACTAAATTTGTGGTAAAAGGCTTGCACCCATTTGCCACAGTAGATGCCCCCGATTTTCAGTAAGTGAATGTGTTTAATTGTAGGCTAAGTCAGGGAATGAAACCAGATGTTTCATCCGTTTCCATTTCTGAGCTGAAACGTGTTGAAGGCAGCCGTCACTGCAGATGGATGGACAAGTTTTAGTCAAGATCATTACCTCACAGTAATGCTGCATTATGTCAGGAATGGCCAGGCTCAAGAAAAAGTCCTCAAAACCAAACCAGTGTACCAGGCACAGACAGGGACAGCTGTAGCAGAGGAGATTGATGAGATCGTGGAGGAGTATGGTATCAAAGACAAGGTTGTGGCAGCCACTGTTGATAATGCGACCAACATGGATGTAGCTGTCAAAATAGTTGATGGTTGCAGAATTGCACAGTGCACAGTTCCATTGGACTTGAGTTGATTGTATTTGTTGCTGGCTGATGTAGTTTTATTTTTGAGTGCTCAGCTCATATATACTTTTAAAAAGGAGAGTGTAAATGTTACTGGACATTCTTGTGTAATTGCCACAGAATAATTTATGTTATACTTTGTTATTGCTACAGAAGAATATTTATTTTATTATTATTTTACATTTACAAATTTTTTTCTGGGGACCCCGTGGCACCCCATCGAGGAGCCGTAGGCTGTGGATCTCTTAAGATCTCACTGTTGGGTTTGTAAGGTCATGCTACTCCTAAATTTCTATCTTGTTCAAAGATAAGATATAAAACAAAGTTCTAAGCTAATCACCCTGTGTGTTCTCCTTTTTTAAAAATAAGAATCGATAGGAGAATCGATAAAGAATCGAATTGTTAAACAGAATCGAAAATGGAATCGGAATCGTGAAAATCTTATCAATTCCCATCCCTACATATGAGTACTCCTGAGCAGCCTGAACAAGGAAAGGAGGGAGTGCACATACTTTTTGTTATCCCCTAGAACACAGAGAAGATAATGTGATTCGGGACACTAGTTTGTTTTAACTACTGTTTCTTTTTTTGGAAGAACTGCTTCATTCACTGAGCAGCCTGAAAGAATGTGAAGGAAAAAATACTGATGCTTTTGTTGTGTTTATGTTTTTGACTCCGAAAGTCCTAGGTGTTCTGTTTAAGTAGCCTGGTCAAGGAAGAAGGGAATGGGACTAGAGTTGCTCCTGGGATTTGTGTTATTTTGTTTTGGACTCCAAAAGCCCTTGGTTGTTCCTTTGTGTAGCATTGACAAGGGAGAAGACAAATGGGAATCACTGAGTTTTGGTCTGGTTTTTGAAAAGCTGAAATTTATTTACACATATGAACTGTGATATTTGATAGACATGCTAGTGTGTTTTTTTTTTTTACTTCACTTAAACTTTTGAGATTTTATATTTTTTATATCACCTGATTTTGATAATTAAACTTTTGATTTTTGTACTGTCTTGTCTGGGCCTCTCTCATTGTTTATCCTCAGTATAACTGCTCGATGCTCCATGGTTGAAATGTTGCAAGGCACATGGTTAGTGTTGGGCATCACAGGTTGTGAGAAAAGGTTTCAAGATGACACCAGAATGACATCACATTAAAATAATACAATTTATTAACAATGTCCAAAACATAATAACATAAACAAAAATAGGCAAAAGAAGTTCTAAGGAGTGAAAGATTCATAACACAAAGAAGGAAGTTAATAGGTTAAGCACAAATTACAGAAAAATGACAAAGTTTTTTTTGTGCTAGTTGTTAGTCACTCAATATTTAGTGGTAATAATATTATGATCTGTACCCATCTCGTTCTTCATCTTTTGTTCACAAAACCATGTAATACATTCAACACTGTGCTGTCTTGTCTTATCTATGTAGCTGGTAAACACAACCAACCAGTTTCAACTGCCCTGTGTCTTTCAGTCTTTCTGCTTCTCCTCTCACATCAGCTAATTTACATTTAAGCATCCCACTGGTATATATTACACCTCCTCCTTTGTTTTGTTAATAATTCCTATTTCTCATTCTGGCGCATCCTACAACAATTTACATTATGGTTATCCCCATCTTTCTTTTAAATATTGGTTATATATAGCAGGAATTATTTTTGGTGCCATTTTGTACTATAATTAATTTTTCATTATGTTTTAATGTCTTTTTGGTTATATCACTGTGGCAACATTTTGTGTTCTGCATTTTGGTGTGTGTCTTGTTGTTAACAGTGGCACAATTTGCTCGCCTAGTGCGCTAAAGCAACAAGTGACACTGTAATTTCTGTGACTAATTAAGATGCGGTCATGATTCCACTGGTGTCCAGGTTTTCACAATTATCAAACAAATTCTATGACCTTTGTGAACAGAATTAATGATTTACGGAAAAGTTTACCAGGCAGTCAGGACTTCACTTCTTGATTCTACTTTCTATGACTTTGGGTTGCATTTTGTGTTTTGCCAATCTGGCAGTTTTGCTTTGTTGTACTGACCTCAGCCTGTTAGAGGGAACAGAGTTAGCTGTGCACCCCTGATTATTTAATTTCCCAATTCTCTAATTGTTTCTATTGTCCTTCTGGATGTCAATTTTCATTTATTCACAAGAGTCTTGATGCACTGTACTTGATATTTTACACATTTTCATCCTTGGCATTGACTAATGGCTATTCCCTACATGTAATTATATTGCATTTGAGTATGTTTCTCATGTATGGTTTGCTTTTGACAGGGAGTCTGCTTAGCACTTATTTTCACTGCCATGTTTCAGACAGAAAAAAAAGCCAAAATGGTACACTTCCATTTATGCTTGCTGGGTTAGTGTTTACTTTTTTAAAGTGTTAGAGATCCAGCTCCGTGGCACTCAAAAAAACTGTACTTGAATCACAAAGTAGTGGTCATTTCTAGATAGCCACACAATACACTCATGTATTTACATAATATCCATATTTTTCCACTTTTAATTTTTATAGTCCTCAAGTCAATGTTTATTGTTGAACAGTATGACATTGTGTTTCCAAAGATAAATTATACATTAAAATGCACGACCTGACATTTTCATTTCTTATAATCATCTATTGTGTAAAAAACTAGGTCTTCCTGCCATGGTTTTTAAATAGATGTAATGCAGCTATGCCATTTGTAAATTCAGCCACACAAAGAGAACACATTCAAATTACATTAGCAATGCACTTTTTATGAGAATTAAAACTTGCACGTTAACCACCATTTATCCAAATTTGTTATTTATGAGAGTTACATAATTTAATTTAATGAAACATTTTATGTAAAACTGAAGTTTAAACATTTTATTGTTTGTGATTATCATTCATCTGTTTTCTTTATTGATGCAAATTAGGTTAATGCTGAGACAGAGCCCTTCTTAGCAGTAATGGACACAATTTGGGGAACAATCCTTAAATGCAGCTGTTCACATATCATCAATTTTGGAAAACTAAACAACCTTCTGTTTTAATTATGGGACACTGAAATACATTTTTATTTTTTTTTCCTTGAAAGAAAACACATTAGCTGATTTAAAGAGTGCATGACCTTTGACATCAAAATGTGAAAGCCTTAATTATTTCATTGCTGCTACTGTGACAATGTGCCTTCATTTACTGATAATATAGTAGTATAGAAAGTTTAATGCAAGTCAACACTCCATTTTTTCGCAATTCTGAAATTCAAAAAGCTCTGAACACCAAAAATTTTTTTTCTACATATTTTTTTTGGCAACAAACATGACCCCTGGTAAGTGATAAATGCACTAGCTAGCACAATTGTTGAGAATATGTGTGTGAGCATTAATTAGCATAATTAGCATCGTGAAATGGTAATGTCTTTAATCCATGATGTCAATTTTGAAGTTTCAGTTTTGCAAGTATCTATGACTATTTTTAAAAGATGAATGGGTAAAAGTGACATCAAAATGATGATGTGTTATTTGTTTTGCTGCCTCCCAGCTGTACTCTGGAATAAATTAAAATATGCTAGATTTAAAAGCATTACAAATGCTTATCTAATAATTCTTTCTAGGACATAATCACTGCACAAATTGTACCTTATAAAAGCAAAAAGAGGTACTGATATGTTTAAGTTCTGACCTTTATTATTCTTTACATAACACATGCTGAAAACATGTGCCAGCCAGCTCTATGGGATCCTTCTGCACTTGTTCTCCCTTTCCCTGAATTTTGCAGAAGGTTCCCCAGCTGTGGAAAACATCGTTTGTGGTTCCCATGGCAAAGAAAGGACATTCCAGTGATCCCAAGGACCAGTTGCATTTACTACTTCATACATCATGAAGACCTTTTGAGAGGCTGGTCCTAAAACCGCTGTGATCCTTGGTTTCAGCACATCTGGATCCTCTGCAGTTTGTCTATCAGACCGATACAGGTGTAGAGGAGGTTTTAATCTAGATGCTCCAGAGAGCCTACTCCCACTTGTACAAAACCAGCACCACAGTCAGGGTAATGTTCTTTGACTTTTCCAGTGTTTTTAACACCCATTCTGCCTCATCAACATTGGGGGAAACCTCCGGGCTTTGAAACTTGATGCCTCCACAGTCTATTGGATCATGGACTACCTGACTAACAAACAGCAGTTTGTTAGGCTGAGGGACAGTGTGTCAGAAATAGTGGTGTGTAACATTGGAGCACCTCAGGGAACTACCCTGTCTCCCTTCCCATTTACCCTTGACACAACAAACATTTCACTTTTTCCAGCACAATACCAATACTTGCCATCTACAGAAACTTACAGATGACTTCAGGCTCCCTTCCACCAATCAAATGACTGCCTTAATAATGAAGATGAGTACAGGAAGGCTGTCGATGAATTTTTCTTGTGGTGCAGAGACTTGCAACTTACACGAGCAAGACAGATGAGCTGATGGTGGACTTCTAGTGTACCAAGGAGCTTGTGAGACCAGTCACCATTCAGGGGAGAATGTGGAAGTGGTACAGTGGTACAAGTATCTTGGGGGTTCACATAAACAACAAACTGGACTGGTCTGACAACACAGTGGTGCTGTACAAGAAGGGCCAGGATGGACTGTACATAATAAGAAGCAGCAAGCAGCTGCAAATGTTCTGTCGGTTCATAGCAGCCAGTGTGGTGTTCTATGCAACAATCTCCAGGGGAAGCAACCTGAGCACAAAAGAAGCACAATGCCTGAACTAACTAATTAGGAAAGCCTGCACAGGCAAACCCTAGACACATTGGAAACTGTTGTGGAAAAAAGGATGTTGACAAAATTGGATGCCATCATGAAAAATCCAATCCAGGAGACGCTGCCTTAGACCACTTTTAGCCACAGGCTTATTTCACCATATTGTGCTAAGATGCACCTCTGGGAGTCTTATCTGTCCACTACTATCAGGCAATACAATGCTTCCTCCCAACATACTTTTTAAGTTCAATTTGCAGAATGTACTGTGCATTTATTTATCGGCTGTATTATTTGTCTATTGAGTCTATATCCTTGTTTTTTAATATTTCTACTGCTTTATGCATCTGTATTTTACCTTGGGATTAATAAAGCATGTCTAATCTAGTGCCTATTTGAAGTACATTCTTTTAAACAGCACTTTACAATGTCATGCAGTTAAAACGGAGTACACTCAGGCTTGTGGTGGCTTAATATCGTTCACAGATAGCTGATTCCAATTCAAGTGATGTAAAAATGGCATTGATTGATGTTGTATTGTTAGATGTTGCTTGTATATAGTCTGTGAGTAATTGAAGTTAAAAGAAGTACTCAAAGGAGGTTAAATCTCTGATGAAGTTGTAAGATAAAATTTTTGGCTGCTTTAGACTGCTGGAGAGCAGATCAGAAGTTTTGCCAGTAAAGTATAAGGTCAGAAAACTACTGAAGCTTTCGTGATCTGAAGATAATGCAGCTGTGAGCTTGTTTTAACTGTAATGTGAATACTGAGCACATATTTGTTCACTATATGATGGCAGAGTGACACATAATTCTTTTCATTTTACATTACTTTCTAGAAAAGTGTTTTTTTTTTAAATTACAGTTTGATTTAAATAAAGTGGAAGGAGAAGTGAGCTGGTATAGCAAAGGCACAGCTTGCATACGTGCCTCTCCTGGGGCCTAATGCCGCGCATAGAATTCACACTAAAACATGGTGTAAGGACAAAAGCTGAAATTTTCATATGCACAAAAAAATCCAGATGTATAAATCTGTGCGTTCGCCAAATTCCACATACTTTATAAAGTGGCTCAGGTTGTGCAATATTATAACTGTATTGCAAGTTTACAGTGAGGTAATTGTACTTATAAGTACCAATAGTTCTACAAGGAGCACTTGATGGACTGATTGAGTGTGTTTAGAGCTCTTGGGATGAAACTGTTTCTGAACCGTGAACTCCCTACAGCAAAGGCTCTGAAGCGTTTGTTGTATGAGAGCAGTTCAATAGACAGCATGGATGAGGCAGCATGTGCTTGATGCTGTATACCAATAATTCTCTTTCCAATCAGCTGCTGTAGAGCTGTGATTCCCCACTCAGATACAGTAATATAAATACTCCGAGTGGTACTGTGAGAGTAATATGGAAAAAGATGATCCACTGTGGCAACCCCTAATGGGAGCAGCTGAAAGAAGAAGAAAAAGATGCAGTGAGAGTAACAACGCTAAAGCAGCTATGGTATTTAGAATAGTTTGGCCATTCTGTGGACCATTATATTGTTACAGGTTAATTACAAACAGATGCATTAAACTAATAAACAATATGCGGTTAATTTCAGTGTATTTATAAAGCCGCGTCAAGGATGTGGATCTAAAAAAGAAAGAGGAAATCACACTGGAACAGTAGCACTGCTTTGATGCTGGGTGCCGCCAGTTTCAAAACCGAGCGGAGAACCAAGGTTTAGCTAGCGTGGCAATGTGCGTTGCTTTACGCCAAGTTTAGGTTTTATACATTGCGATTTGAGTACGGAAATGAGAGTACGCAACATTTTTGTGCGTACGCACTGTTTATACATGAGGCCCCTGGTGTTTGACTAATATTCTTTGGGGATTCATTTTGCCATCAGGTGCAGCTGTTGGACGATTAAAAGAGGAAAATATACAAGTTGAGGTAACTTCTCTCAAGGGAAATGTTAAACAGTAAACCAAGCCATAATTGAAGTCACATACTATTAGAAGTTAAAAAAAATAGACAATGCTTTTAAATGGGAGATTTTGAAATTACAAAAATGTGTACAGCATGCTCCATTCAAGATATCTCAATAATAACTGAACTTTCAGGAAAAAATTTCCTTTAAGAAAAACTGCAAAATGCAAGCAAAATCAGACCACTGGGAGTTAAATTGTTCAATACAGAAAAACAGACATGCAGACAAAGATGATAATCACAGTAGCTGGTTTTTGCATTATATACAAATACAACTACAAATGACGTGCTAGAGAAAGTTCAACAAACAGAGGAATGATTCCAGAACTGTGAAGTATGAGGCAAGAGGAAAGTCAACAAACAGAAAATAAGAGGTGATGTGATTGAAGTTTTTAAAATTATGAAGTGAATTATTATAGTGGATATTCAGCAAGAACACGTCTCACAAATAGAAACCTGTTCTAGGCAAATTTTACACTAAAATTAGAATGTTTTTCGTTACAAAGTGAACCATAAATACATTAGCATTTTAGAAACATTCAAAACTTGACTTGATGTTATTTTGGAGGAATAAGGTGAAAAGGATCGCTGAGTTTGCGAGCCTTGTGTTCAAAGTATCCTTACAAGAACTATTAAAGAGAGAGCAGCAGCCGACCCCTTTACAAGTGTAGTTATCTTCCATTCCACGCTAGAAATTATTGTAGAGATTTAGCAGTGCAGCTCTTAGATGCCCTATGGTACAGTAGAGTAAAATGAGGAGGCATAAAGGATGGACTCTACTATGCAACGATAAAAGTCTTTGAATACAAATGGAGAAATCCAATATTTCCTTAGGTGTCTTGGGATGTAAAGAACCTCACAAACTTGAACCCCTTCGTGACTGCTCGGAGTTGCATCGGCCAGACTGCTTGGGGTCCATTGTCCTCTCATCATCCTTCTCGCTCACTCTAGCGTGTCTCAGATCCCTTTGATTGCACCCACTCCTCCAGACAATCAGTGGGAATAATCCACACCTAGAGCGCCAATCCTTCTGTCTGTCACAGGGCCTACAACCATGCTGCCTTTCCCCTCATTGGCTGGCTTGTCCTGCCTCTCCTCCTGATGCTGCTCTAATCACGGTCATTCTGTTCTTTCTTTTCTGTTCTATTTTTTCCTTGTGCTGGCTTTTCCTTATATGCCTTCATGGGCACAGTGCCTCAGTCGCACACTGCAGAAAGCCAATGAAGCAATTGAGACAGTCTGCACCCACATGTGCAGGTGCATCTTGCCCCAGTTACTTCACCAACCTCCCGCAGCTGTGCGGGCACATACACTGATGGAGATCAAGACAGCCAATTTATTGTTTATTTATTTAATACGGGCTCATAATTTCCCAGCCATAGACCCGTTATACCTCAGCCTGTTTGTAATGAAGCTGCACCCCAGGATATGGCTGAAGAAATACGGTTACTAGGAAGGGCAGGCATGAGTAGCCTTTGTCTCCAAGAATCATACTTCATATTGTCCTGTAATTCCATGACAAAAAGGATTCCTGTTGACATAATCTCCTTCGTTTACACTTGTTGCTTTGATATGAATGTATTTTATCTACAGAACTAATGGCATTAAGGAATTCTGCAATACATTTATTTAGCAGATTTTTGATTCCCAAAGCAACTTATGAGTGGTAAATGTAGTTGAGTGTCAGTTTTGGTGAGCATACAGAGTACAATCCTTAAAGTTCATTCAAAACTATAAGTGTTTATGTGGGTGCACTCTTTCCATATAAACCCTTCAAGTTTTAATTTAACACTAGGGATTTTACTGTGTATCTACAAGTGCCACAAGCAAGGTAGCTGAATGAGTAGAAACAATGGTTTGGGGGCTATAGTAAGTTAATTGTCAGAACTGCTACAAGCAATATTAAAAGCAATCAACCAAGTAAACGACCAGACAAACCAGAAGTTACACTATTGCTTTTGTTTCATTACAAAAATCCTGACTGAAAACCACATTAATACACATGTTAGCACTCAAGGAAGTGGAAAGTCTCCAGATGTATTACTTTGTAGGAAGGGACGAATCTTGGCAGCTCGTCTACTAGCAACAATTATCAGCAATTACTGTTCACAAATGCTGCAAATGTTGAAATTAGATTGCCTTACCTACAATTCTGTGGAACTCCTCTTTGACAGTAGTTAATGATTTACAGGTGCTGGTTATAAAATTAGAATATCATGACAAAGTTGATTTATTTCAGTAACTCCATTCAAAAAGTGAAACTTGTGTATTAGATTCATTCATTACACACAGACTGATGTATTTCAAATGTTTATTTCTTTTAATGTTGATGATTATAACTGACTGCGGTGGGTTGGCACCCTGCCCAGGATGGGTTCCCTGCCTTGTGCCCTGTGTTGGCTGGGATTGGCTCCAGCAGACCCCCGTGACCCTGTGTTTGGATTCAGCGGGTTGGAAAATGGATGGATGGATTGTAACTGACAACTAATGAAAGTCCCAAATTCAGTATCTCGGAAAATTAGAATATCAATTAAGACCAATGCAAAAAAAGGATTTTTAGAAATGTTGGCCAACTGAAAAGGTATGAACATGAAAAGTATGAGCATGTACAGCACTCAATATTTAGTTGGGGCTCCTTTGGCCTGGGTTACTGCAGCAAAGTGGCGTGGCATGGAGTCAATCAGTCTGTGGCACTGAACTGCTTCACTCTTTGTGAATCTCCCCCATATTTTTGAATGGGTTTTGTTTCACAATCCTCTCCAGGGTGCGGTTATCCCTATTGCTTGTACACTTTTTTCTACCACATCTTGTCCTTCCCTTCGCCTCTCTATTAATGTGCTTGGACACAGAGCTCTGTGAACAGCCAGCCTCTTTAGCAATGACCTTTTGTGTCTTGCCCTCCTTGTGCAAGGTGTCAATGGTCGTCTTTTGGACAACTGACAAGTCAGCAGTCTTCCCCATGATTGAGTAGCCTACAGAACTAGACTGAGAGACCATTTAAAGGCTTTTGCAGGTGTTTTGAGTTAATTAGCCGATTAGAGTGTAGCACCAGGTATCTTCAATATTGAACCTTTTCACAATATTCTAATTTTTCGAGATACTGAATTTGGGACTTTCATTAGTTGTCAGTTATAATCATCAAAATTAAAAGAAATAAACATTTGAAATACATCAGTCTGTGTGTAATGAATGAATCCAATATACAAGTTACACTTTTTGAATGGAATTACTGAAATAAATCAACTTTGTCATGATATTCTAATTTTATGACCAGCACCTGTACATTCAGGAAAGACAACATATATGTGCAATCACCATTTTAAAGCCTGGCACACTTTTCTGATTGCCATGCACACTGTTGCTTTGCCAATATATTCAGCATCTTTATTTTTGTGCAAAAAGCTGCCATTGGTGAATAAATGAAGGGCAATGCACAGGGTCTGCAATGATGCGAGAGCAAAGTGTCATATTGGAGATGTCATGCTTTAATAGATTGTTCAGCTCAATTATTTTCTCTGATGTATAACAGTAACGCTCTTCTGGGCATGCTAGAATGTATATGTTGGGTGTGATCACCTTTCCTTTGCTGAAGGAGCTGTGCTTCAAAGTCAATTGGTCGTTCCAGGAAGAGGCTTGACATTTTCAACATTGATTATTTGAATGTCTTTCTTAGCTTATTAAATGGTACAGCCAGGGTCTCCAATGATCCATTTCTTTTCTTCTGAATTACTACTTATCTGTTTTGTTTCATGACTCTTTGCTTATTTCATTTTTACAGTAGTGATTAAACAATGTTATGTTGTTGAACGTAAGAAATCCGTAGCACCATGAGCTACACGTTTTGTGTGAAAATGTGCTTTATAAATAAGAACTATTAATGATCTTAGTTTGACTCACTATAGATTACATCATGAAATTCATACATGGGTCACACACACTGATTTGTCTTTTCTATAAATACTGCATTGTTTTTAGTTTTTTGTGTCTCTGTATGTGCTGTATTCATACAAAACTTATTTTAAGTAGGCTTATGCTTGACATAACAACTTATTCAACCCATCTCTTTGTCACACACAAAAAAGTCCATCAGTGTCCATAAACAGTAGTTTCTTTATTATTGGATAATGACAAAGTTACAGAGATAGTATACTTACAATACAAACAGCAACTGCGAACAAGTCAGAGAATTTAAATACAAATTGTTGTGGCTTCACAAGTGAAATGTCTAGACAGAACAGGTCATAATGGGGTTTCTTCGCCTCCCAGTATTTGGGATTGACAGTTCTTTTCTGCTGTTTTGTTCCTAGATGTCCTGGAGATGTGAAGAGGCAGGTTCAAGAGGCAAGTCAGAAATAGGCTTACAGGAGTTCATCACAGTTCTGAGGAAGAATCAAGTAACAAATTAGGTCCTGGTGTCAACCTGAAATCTTTTTTCTGTGTCCCTTTCAAATTGGTCCCTGTATTGTTCACATAAATTTTGAGTATTTGAAAGAATACCCACAATACACCTTTTTTTAATTGGTTATCTTACTTTCCATTCATTCTTTTAATCCATTTAATTGAAATATTTCAATGTAGCATTACAGGGGATCTTATGGCATTAGGAACAAGTCAAGAAAGAACCAGTCACTTACAGGACTACAGTCCTGCAGGATCAGTTTTAGAATCCTCAATATACCAGACAGACACTCTTTGAGGGGTAGGAAGAAATCTAAGGATACTGAAGAAAATCATTTTAGACACAGATGCGCAGGCCTCACTATATAACATTGAGGCAGCAGGACTAGCCACTGTGGCTGGTTTATTTTTTCCACATAATGGAAAATAATTCTTTCACAGATTGAGAAACACATCTTCTTTACATTGGTGGCATGAAGACGTATGACTTTAATAAACCATTAAAGCCCATTTTTGAGTGCATGTTAGTGAATATCAATAAACCTGGCTATGAACCAAAGCAATCCTAATGTAGTTCTCTTTAATAAGAAATTTCTTTTTCAAGTCATTAGCTTCTGTTAGATTGTTGGTAAATAAACATATAAATAAAATGTCATCTAAACACTTTTTAATTAGATTTCATTTTATTTATTTTAAATACACTGGTACTTAAGATAACCCAAATGCCTCATTTGATATTTATTTATTTGTACTTTTGTGGAAATTGTGCTCTTTAACAATCTACTCCCCAGCAGGGTGGCTGAAGTCAATTATATTTTTTAAGTTGGTGATAAAGAAAAGGATGCCTTGTTTCAGCAGTACAGCTGTAAATGCACAACTGTTTCCCTACTGTGTAAAACTTTCCTATCAATTATTCACAGAAAAGAATGCAGTGAATTTTAAGAACACATATGCTGCAAAAGATATTCTTAATTTAGTATGTACTTCTGTTGTTAGGCAAAATTACTGCCTGGAGTACTATTTTATCACAGGTCTAAACAGGTCAGTGTAATGACAGTACTAATAATATGATAGTAATCATCCTGAATTCACAAACTCTTCTAAATTCAGGAGACATTTGTCCTCTATTTAATCTTGAGGTTGACTTGTTTCTTCAGATTTTACATGTCATGAGTTAATACACTGCATTTCTGGCACTACACTCGAGAGGCCTAACTGAAGGTACTGACAATGTGGCAACATCTGTCCTTTAATATTTGCCAGGATGTCTAACATCAGTGTTTACTGTTTTCACCAAGTAAATGGGACCAATGCTCTGCTGCGTAAATGAGAACATATGAAGGAGGCCTAGTCACACAATGCCAGCGGAGGTTTGCTGTGTGTTCCTGTTTTGTAAATCCTGCTTTAATTAAATTACTAGGTTTATTTGGCACATCCATCATGATGCAAAGGATTAATAATTCAATGTCTCATGCGATTTCTGTTTTCTCAGGATGTTGGTGAGCTGGGTTATATCACATTTAGTCATTCATGCTTTAATGAACACAAAAATGTAACTGAAACTCAGAGATTAGTGCAGTGATGGAAATAACTTTCTTTTGATGACAGTAGAATAAGTGTAAGATTAATCCGTAAACTATACTGAAAGGAAAGGTTAAAAATTCAAGTAAAGAAAAAATGGTCTTACATTCCTCTGTTTTCTTTGCATCATTTGAATCAAATAAGAGATTTAGAGGTCAGTAATGTTTTGGTGTTGTGTGCCTTGCAGACTTCAGACAGACTAATGTTCTGACCTGAGAAGATAGTGATGGATGCAGCGTCTCCTAAAGCAGCTTCCAGTTTCATAAGAACCTTTATTTAGAGCACAAACTGTAGTTCTTATGACTGTGAAGATGTCCACAAAAAGCCAGGGAACAAACATTCAAATATAACAGACCTGCTTTCAGCCCTCTACAGCTTTCTTGTGGTCAGCATTTTAAAGTGCTGTAGGCAAAGCTGGAATCAGCCTTGGGCTAGGACGCCAGTCACACTTACTCTAAGGCATATGAGAGTTGCCAGTCAACCATATAGTATGTTTCTTTTTTTTTTCTAACTGAGGACTACCTGAAATGCTTTACTGATTTAGGTATAGTGCCCATAAAAAGTACCTCCTTGGAAATGTTCACGTTTTATTTTTATATAGCATTAAATCACAGTAATTTAATTTGCCATTTTGACTGCGATCAAGGGAAAAAGACTTTAATATCAAAGTGGAAACAGATCTCTGCAAAGTTATCTAAATTAATTACAAATACAAAACATAAAATAATTGATCATATAAGTATTCACCCTTCAGGTCAGCTTTTAGTAGATGCACCATTGGCAGCCATGACAGCCATGAGTGTGTGAAGTCAGGACTCTCCAGATTTTCCTGTTATTTTGCTGCATTCATCTACTGTCTACCCTCAAAAGCCTTCCAGAGCCAGCTGCAGAGAAACATCTCACAGCATGATGCTGCCACCACCATTCTTCATGGGAAATATGGTGTGTTTTTGATAACAAAAAGTGTTTGGCTTACACCATGAAAACCTCAGTTGCAGTCTAATTAGAGACTTTAGAGTCTACCAGGTATCTTCTGGTAAACTAACTGAAATGTCATTTTTTTTCTTTTTAAATTGTGGCTTTCTCTTTGCCACTGTCACATAAATCTGCGACTTGGGAAGCACAACAGTTGCTGTCTGCACAGTCTCTCCAGTCTAACCCACTTTAGCTTGTAACTCCTTCAGAGTTCTCATAGATCTCTTTGTGCCATCCTTCAGTAATCTTTCTCCAGTTTTTGTGGGCAGCCTGCTGTTGTAATTGTGGCACTACAAAATGGCAAAACGAGTGACGCCTTCAAAAAAGACAGCCAAAGTTAGGCCAGCATCCCCACTGGCCTGTTTCAAAATAGGCAAGACTGACTCTACACCAGGTGTCTCCAACACGTTGCTCGCGAGCTACCAGAAGCTTGCAACCCCTTTCCAAGTAGCGCGCCAAAGGGTTAATGAATCCTACATAAATTTGAAAAATTGATTAGTCAAATTAGGGGTGGGCGATCTTTTCAAAAAATCATATCACGATCCTTTTAACACAAAATCATGATCCACAATCTGAATTGCAATCTCTTTTCAATGTGATATACACTTAAGAGAATATTCGGACTCAAACTCATCAATACCTAAGTAACACTTTATTTTAAATATCAAACAAAGTTGAATTCAATTGTTCTCTCGTCCGCTAGCAAAGCAGAGATAAGGAACATGCCCTGAAGCTGGTGAGTGAGTGAGGAGAGCCTCCCCGGCCCGTTGCATGTTTCTTGGAATTGCACAAATAAATCAGTACCGCAAGCGAGCTATGATTCATAACGAAATGACAGAAGTTGCAAAATTAACCAGAATGTTCAAGCAAATTATATAAGAAAACCCGATCTAAATCCGTTGAGTAGTTCTCTCGTGAAAAGTGGACAGACATACAGAGAGACAGACATTGGATTTTATATATTATATATTAGTAAACCTTCAAAATAATGTGCAGTTAAAGTCTCAACAGCATTCTCAGCATTTCTGGAGCTTAGTAGAGCCAGATAACTATAAGAATCTTCACCAAGCAATTCTGAAAATGTCTGCTTTGTTTGGGTCTCCATACCTCTGTGTGTCTGCCTTTTCTGACATGAATGTCATGAAATCAAAGTTCAGAAGAAGACTGACAGATGAACATTTAAATGACTCCATAAGAGTGAACCTAAGTGGCTACACTCCACCATACGCCTCTCTTGTTGACTCCATGCAGTGCCAGTCATCTCACTAACTAAAAAACACATCACACATGCAACTGGACATGTGAATACTCTTGTGAAGTGAAACGGTGACATGTAACAAAATGACAAATGACTAAATAATATCTGTGTATTTGGAATTGCATTGTTTTGTTTTGACAGCATTCATGTTTTAATTCAATAGTGTGAGATACACTAGAAAATGCATTCAGACATACAAAATGCACTTGCAGGTGAACTAAATATTTTTTGTGATGTTTTAATGCAAAATGTGAGTTGTAGACACCAATATTTTGTAAATGTTCAGGCAAAACAAGCTTATTCAGTTTGTCTGGGTTAATATAAGCTATGAGCTATCTCGGCCATTTTCATTTTATAAAAGTAGCTCTCAGGGGAAAAAAGGTTGGAGACCCCTGCACTTGACAAATAAGGTTCAGGAAAAGTCTCTAAATATGAAAAAATGATCTTACCAGAGAGAAAAGCCATAAAAAAATCTGCCTGTAGGATAATCTCAAACAAAGATTATTTAAAAAGCACAGTACTTATTCAACAAATAGGAAATGAAAGCACAAATGCTCAAAAGAACAACAACAAGGATTTGCCTAAAAGGTAATCAAAAGCAAAAATAGTTCAAAGTTAAGTTCAAAAGCAAAACTTTAGAAACCAAAAAGCAGGACTTATATGCAATAAATTACATGAACAACAATCAATAAAGGAACTCACTTCCCAGCCTAAATTTATAAACTGAGGATGGTTGCTTAAAATAAAACACAACAAATATTATAGAACACATCATATGTCAATAATAAATTATGAATATACTGAATAATTTTAACCAAAATTATATAAACACATGAAATATACTTAAAATATATAATGAAGAGACAAAAAAGGAAGATACATATAAGGCAGGGAAACAAACTGGCTAAAGCACCTGCTGTAGGCAGATTAACAGATGTTCAGTACTCCATCCATTTCTTAATGACTCATTTAACTGGACTCTAAGGAATATCCTGTGACTTGAATATTTTCTTGCCCATCCCCTGACTTCTGTTTTTCAATCACCTTTTCCTGGAGTGGCGTAGAGTGTTCTTTTGTCTTCGTTGAGTAGGTTGGGCCACAATACACACTGACCACAAGTTGGGCTTTCCAGATAAGAAGCATATGTACTACAGTCAAATGAAACCCCTTGAGTACAGACAAGTATTTTCTATTGAACTGATTATGTGACTTCTAAGACCAATTGGCTATCCCAGTGATGATTTAGGTGTGCTGTGGTGAATACTTATGTTATTAATTATTTTATTTTTGACCACTTTTGCAGATACCTTTTTTTTTTACTTTTTCTGTTCATCGGTGTTTAAAATGCCACATTAAATCCACTGTGATTTAAACTTGTATAGCAATAAAATGTGAAAACATCAAAGGGAGTGTATATTTTTTATAGGCACTGTATAGGTCATAGTTCATATTCATTAGGAAATTTTTAAATAGAATGCACTTTCCTTTGCAACACATAATTCTATTAATATAAAATGTTTGTGGTCTCAGTAAAGATTATTAATACCTTTTAAAGACAGCAGGGAAAATGTGTCTAATAAAATGCTTGAGATTTATTTTCATGGTTAAAATGTCATGTCAGTAAATCCAAGATGATGTTCTTTTCTTTATGTGTCTCTTGGAAGTTCAATTTTGTGAATCACAGGTTTATCAAAAACACATTAGTTGCTGTGATACATGTATACCTTCAATACAAAAGATTACTGAATTGAATTGAGAAATAGAGCTCAATGCAGATGTTTCAGGCTTTATGAAATGGGCACACCAAGCAGAGTGTGCCATTTTACTGCAGTAAATCACAGAGGGATCAAAACCCTCAATATCCAGATGGAATTACAAACCCATATTTACAAAAGGTTACCTACTCAGTCTTCTGGCTGGATTGCCTCAAGCATATCACTGCTCTCCGGGAGGTAAAGCCTGTTATGAACCGGCATACCATCCAAATGAAAGTTCCTGCTAGCACATTCAGTTCACTGCTGTGCAGTTGTGTGAAAATGAAATGCTATTCTGTTCAAAGGGTATCACTGAATAGCATTGCAATTTATGCCAACAAGAAAAGAAGCATTTTCAATGATAACTTTGGCTGTCAACAAAGACTACAGATAGATAACTGTATTTATATTATTTTTAGTTAAATTACTGTAGCAATTTGATTTGAAACATTTTAAAGAGACCAACTCTTTTTTTTAAATTATGACTCCCTTCTTGGACATAAACATAATTCTGCAAAGTTCAAAGTAATAATAATCAATTGTATCTAAAACAAAGTTGCTGCTTTAACCAGCAAGTAAGGCACAGATTCGAAGTACCAAGAGAAAACCCATGATGACAATGGGAGAATATGAACATTCCACACAGTAACTTAGATGAAACAAGGCTGTGTTTTAGAGTTGTGAGGCAGCACTGCTGGGGAAGTTGCAAAACAAAATGGCATTCTTGATTGTTTTGCTAAGTTAGCTTTAAATGATAGAAAGCCGACCTTGATCTTAGTGATAATAAGGCAGTGTAACATTTTGATGTTCATACTTTCAATGTGTTTTGAGAAGCTCTAAATTGTCAGTGCTCCCTCCAACTAAAGTGAGTTAGGTTTTTTGGCAGGGAAGGGCATCTGTTTTTTTTTTTTTACACAGACTGACAGTTTCACAGAGAACTCTCTTTTGTTGCCTGAGAAGACATAATCTACAATGAAAGAACCAGACTCCCTGAGGTTCTCACTAGTATCTTGCTGTTGCTGATGAAACTTCATTAAGTTTTAAACCGTTCAGGTTGTATGGTTCTATGTGTCACTTTGTATTCGCTGTAATTGTTTTTGATGAAAATAAATATAGTTTTTGAGTGAAAGGTTAACACCAGTGTCTCTGTCTGATTGCTGCTAGCATTGCTGGGAGGTTAGATTGTTCATTCCTTGTCCAACTGCAGTCCCTTAACAGAACAAGTGGACACCTTTGGTGGTAAACTGGGTTGAGGTTAAAGTTTAAAAGTAAAGACAGCTAGAGTCAGCAAGCAGCCTGCAAAAGGGGAATAAACACCTGGGCTGCAGCATGAGATATATAAGAGGTTACGGGTGACAGTGATTTAGCTGGTTTTCAACCTAAGTGTTTCTTTGGTACCTTTTGTTTTAGGTATATTGCACAGGTGATATGATAACATGGTAAAACACATGCCTTGTGCTAAAACATTTCCTTAATATTTTTGTAGTGTTTTAATGACAATAATTCAAGCAAGGAGGCCTTTTTAATGTTGTTAGCAACTGAAATAATGTAAAATGCATTAATTCCTAACCAAAGCTTTATCAACAATGCTTGAAGGTTTCCTAAACATTGTGATAGGCAATTAGAGGCTGACTGTGTATAGTATGCTGTAAATCATTCCATAACATAAAGGTAAGTCTTTTTAAAATGACACTGCTATGTATGTCCAGTTGCAGCACAGTCAGTCTTTCTGATCAGGGCAAACTCCTCAGCGGTATGAGCTTAGAAGTTTGACGCCCCTTTTAGTGGAATCTATCTTTTTGGTTGCTAAAATTGTTCTTGTATTTTATTTTCACATGCTGGTAAGTGTGCTTCACACCACTAAGTAAGTATGATTACAATCAAAGAAGCCTTTTAATTTGATTTAATGTTAATAACATTTAATTATGTAATGCACAGATTAAGAACCATAATGTACGTAGGCATTTAATTGGTCAGCTTTACATAGCAGCACAGTCTCTCTCACTTTCTGTGTTACAGATTTGAACCATTCATACAATTCAAGTATTACTTGTATTGTGCAGGTGCTGGAAAGACTTCATCTGTGGCTCCTGTCCTTCACTTTTCTAAGCTATCACATATTATGTAATCCATCCCATCAGTGTCACCGTCAATGCCCCGGTGTGCTATTCCATCAGTAATGGCTGGCAAGGCACTAGGACAAAGGGGATGTGGGACCAAGGAGTCAGAAGAGGAAAGAGAGGGGCAGACAACAAAGGTGTGCTTGAGCAAAAAAATTGCTATAATAATTACAAAATTATCCTAGTACACATTAAAAGTGATATAGAACTTAGTGCAAAAAAAAAAAAGATTAAATAAATGCTGTGCTGAGTAAAACAAAACTCATTCACAAAAATGCACAATACAGATACAAGTTTATATATAAATAATTATTACTTTAATATTATCACTTTAAAACATGTGTTGTTATCCTGACACACCTCTGTCCATACAAGGGGTACTTAAAAATTGCTCAGTCCAGAAACCTTTTAGTCTATATGAAGTCCTTCCTACTTCCATATACTCTAAAAAGGAGTGTAGGCTCTACCTCAGAGAGGTCACTTACAGCCTTTCCTCGGGAACCTGAAGAAAACCAATTTGCAGAGACTCTGTCAAAGCATAAAACCAACCCCATTTGTGCTAATAACTTCAGCTTTTATCCTTTCTCCAGCCTTTCACCTGAAACTGGCTAAAGCATACCTGTGTCCTACTCACATACACATGCGGTCTCTAAATAGCAGCACTTACTTTTGTGTGAGGGCATACTTAACCCTGACAGTCTGCACCATGCACAACAGAGACGTGTTCCACTGGTGAAACTAAGAGAGAGAATTCAATACCACACTGGCAAATTCGGCTAGAGCATTTCCCGCAAAGTGACATCAGAAATTATCAAAACTGTACAAACGACCAGTAGACCTCCCAAGCCGAATGGCTGTTCAGTCGCCAATCAACCTCACAACTGACATGGACAGATATCAGACATCAACCATGGTAAATACACACTGGCTTCTCCTTACTTCTTCCTGTACTTAAAGCTCATTTGTTGCAATATGCAATCCATCACAGTCGCACTTAAAGTCACAGGCTCTCAATCTGTGGATGTTTCAGCCTTCTTTGTGTCTTTTTGATTCATTATAGATGATTCTGACCATCGTTTATCAGGGATGATTAAATGTCAAGTATGTGTGCCCTTAATCAAGAGCTAAATCTTTCTTGAGATAACAAGATAGGCTTTACATTAATGAAACCACAGACTCTTGATGGTTAGACTAGGCTTTTTCAAGTGAGACTCATTCATTCTCTATTTCACAAACATGCTTCGGAAAATACCCTTCTGGACTGCTGGATCCTATACCAATAAGCACAAGTTTATAAGCAATAAGCTAAGGAGCAGATGAAGACGTAGTCAGGTTTACACAAAGGGGTCAAAATCAAGAACTACACAATAAACATTATTAAAAGGGGTGAGATGAAAATCACAGTAAAAAGACTGAAATGTAGAGTACCACTTAAAATAACTAACCATAATTTTAATAATTGATTTAATGACCAATTTACAACTCTGAAGCCTAAATACTAAACTAATCATGGATGAAAGGAAACAACTAGCAAAATTTGAGGCAAAGACATTGTTTTTATGACCTTACTGTTGACTTCAACATTTTGAAACTAATATAGTGATGTATATCTGAAAGAACATAATGTTGAATTCACTAGTGGAAACGGGAAGCTCGACCACTCTGGGAAGAAAAAGAACATTACTTAGTGTCACACATGTGCGCATGGGAGGCAACTAAAGGGCTTGAATGAGGACAATTCCGAATCAGACTGGGATGTGGCAGATTGCACTGACTCTTTTTCTCGCTTCCCTGCAGACCATTCACGGGAAATTCCACCTGGCCCTGGTGACGTCACTTCCAGGTGCGAACCTATAGATGAAGACCTTTCCGGTTCTAGCCCCTTTGTTGTCATGTCTGGGCCCGAGCCTACGGTTGAAGACCCTTCCGATCCCGACCCCTTTGATGCCACTTCCTATCCTGACCTTTAAAAGCCTCCACCTTTCCCCAACTACCTCAGTTCTGTTCTGGACTCTGATTTGTGCACACCAGTGCTATCTTTTTTGTTTGCAATTTTGCAGCCAGGAAAATAATATATGGGTGGCTGCCCCAAACCTTCCTATGGCTCATCATCAAATTTGTGACATTAGGTACACTGTTATAAAAAAAGCAACCGTAGGTATTGATATTTTCTGCATGATTGTCCAGGGGACCATTCACTTCAAGGTAGTATACTTCCATTATACTTAGAATTCCATTTTTGTACATGTGACAGTCAGTGCATTCAATGCAGACCTGGAGTTCTGATTCTACTCCTATTTTCTCACACTGTTCCTTGTGCTAACTAGACTCTATACAGCAATTAGTTAGTTTATTAGGCAGGAGCAAAGAAATATGCTCTAATACTGCCTAAAGTGTGTGTAAACCTTGGCTTTATAGGTATTTTGGATATTGGTACAGACCGCATGCTAATACAGTAATCCCTCGCTATATCGCGCTTCGCCTTTCGCGACTTCACTCCATCGCGGATTTTATCTGTAAGCATATTTAAATATATATCGCGGATTTTTTGCTGGTTCGCGGATTTCTGCGGACAATGGGTCTTTTAATTTCTGGTACATGCTTCCTCAGTTGGTTTGCCCAGTTGATTTCATACAAGGGACGCTATTGGCAGATGGCTGAGAAGCTACCTGGCTTACTTTTCTCTCTCTCTTGCGCTGACTTTCTCTGATCCTGACGTAGGGGGATTGAGCAGGGGGGCTGTTCGCACACCTAGACGATACGGACGCTCGTCTAAAAATGCTGAAAGATTATCTTCACGTTGCTATCTTTTGTGCAGCTGCTTCCTGAAACGACATGCTGCAAAGTGCTTCGCATACTTAAAAGCTCGAAGGGCACGTATTGATTTTTGATTGAAAAACAAACTCTGTCTCTCTCTCTCTCTCTCTCTCTCTCTCTCTCTCTCTCTCTCTCTCTCTCCCAGCTCCTGACGGAGGGGGTGTGAGCTGCCGCCTTCAACTGCTTTGTGCCACAGTGCTTCACATACTTAAAAGCCAAACAGCCCTATTGATTTGTTTGCTTTTCTCTATCTCTGTGACATCATCTGCTCCTGACGCGCACTCCTTTGAAAAGGAAGATATGTTTGCATTCTTTTAATTGTGAGACGGAACAGTCATCTCTGTCTTGTCATGGAGCACAGTTTAAACTTTTGAAAAAGAGACAAATGTTTGTTTGCAGTGTTTGAATAACATTCCTGTCTCTCTACAACCTCCTGTGTTTCTGCGCAAATCTGTGACCCAAGCATGACAATATAAAAATAACCATATAAACATATGGTTTCTACTTCGCGGATTTTCTTATTTCGCGGGTGGGTCTGGAACGCAACCCCTGCGATGGAGGAGGGATTACTGTATGTGCTGATGCAATTTTGAGGGAATTGTTTTAAGATTCATGTGGTGAAAATTACCCAGCATGACAGAGATACCCAGTGAGTGTGCATATTTGTTTTAAGCTAATAACCCCAAGTAGTTTCTAGTCATTAGCATGTGATTAAATGTACACAGTGGCATTAAAAATTATTGAAAAATTTATATATTGATTGAAGAGGTAGCAAATTATTATTAAATTTTCAAAATTCAGTATGGGTAGATTAAGGTATTTCACATGCTTTTACACCACCTGTTGTTTAAAAATATATATGTATTCAGTAAAAGCATCAGTCTAGCAGTAGAGAAGCTCTGAGAATTCAGTAGTACTTCATGAATTAAATTTCCATAAATATGGAAGTATGCCGATCTTTTATTGATGCATTGATAATGTCAGCTTGAGTTTGCTGATCATAATTTCTAGAGATTTCACTATTTCATTTTCACACTTTTTAATAAGGGGCTGTGTGGGATAAAGTGCCACAATATCAATTATATGACAATAACTCATCCCTTTTCACAGGCAAATCACACAATTCTGTTCAATTAACAAATAAACAAATTAAAGTTGCAAAATAAGTTCATGAGTTACCTGCAAGTCGGCTCTTTTAATAGCAGATCAATACTTTGGATCTTCATCCACAAGGTGCAATGTAGTAAGTACATTGTATCTGACAATTATAAGGATCAGAGTGTGACTACTAGCCTGTTCACTGTCAATATGGAGTTTGCAAATTCTCCCCATGCTTATGTCACCAGCTGGAAATGGCCCTAGGCCCTGCCTCTACCAGGCTGGTCACAAACTCTGTAGCTCTGCTTTAGAAAACACCATCTTACCCATTTGACTACTGACTTATAAACTTCAACTGCAAAGGAGTTAAATTACACAGCTCTTTCTCTGTCTTCAGCCTCACAGCCCCTGCTATAAAGTCTAACAGATGTAGATTGAAAATGCACTACCTGGGGAAATTTCAAAGATGTTCAGTATATCAGAATGTCTCCTGTGCCATGCCTGAAAATTCTGTTTTTTGGCACAGTTCTTTTTAACATTTATATTCTGCCATTGGGAAATTTGATTAATCCACACAACATTATAGTACCTCTCTGTTCTGGATCTCACATACCAGGTGTAGCAGATAAGGTCTTTGTCCACCTCTTGAACCCTCAGGTACCACTCTAAACACGATGTAAAAGTACAACTCTTCTTTATTTTGTACTTACGTGCACAAAGCACCCTCTACACCACACTACTCATATAATAATTCTCTCTCACACAATACAATACTCTCCTCCTCGCCCAGACACTTCGCCACCCTACCTCCCAGCTCAGCTCAATGTACTGGGCTTCCCAGAGTCCTTTTATACACCCTGACCCGGAGGTGTTCCTGTCCAACAGTCCACAGTTCCTTATTCCTTCCGGGTCAGGGTAAACAGTCCTTTTCTTCACCCCGGGAGCACGTCGTTTCTTCCCGTCATGTGACCATGACTTACTCCCAGGTTATAGGGCACATACGAGCCTCCGAGTCCCCCTACAGAGACTCCTGGTGGCCCCCAAGGTATCCAGCAGGGCTGTGTATAAAAACTACATAGTCCATGAGGCCCTGCTGGAACTCGGGGCACGTCCACGCTGTTGGAAGAGCTCCTCCTGGCGGCCTGGGGGTGAGGGCCGGAGTAAGAAGCCGGCAATCCACCACACAGGATAATATAAAATTTCCATGGAAAAGTTAGTTGCCTGCTTCAACCACTTTAGATCTTTGGTGTTTGCAAACATCTTACAAATCAAAGTGTAACAAAATTAAATTACCACTCATGCAATCACCTTTACAACTGAAGAGGTTTTAACTCAGTAAACCTCTATGCCTTTCCTCTGAAGTTGTACTTTACAGTAACCTGACCTTTGAATTGCAAGTTGTTTTTTTTCATATATAAAACATCTCCAGAATCTGACCCTGTCTCACCCATTCTGAAGCTGAAGTACTTTCACAGGTTTCTATCGATTCTAAATGAGTCTACTATTATTCTCTATTTAATAATCTTAGAGCATTGCTACCAAAGTCTTGACACAGACAAAATGTTGTGCTCACATTATCCTCAATTTGCTCTTTCATACTGAGTTCCTTTAAAATATTGGCTTGTATTCAAAAACTGAACTACTGAACTGTAACACCGTTTCAGAATTTAAAATATTATTCTCTAAGCCCCTGTAAACCTGTAAGATCATTCTGATCTTCTGAATGTGGCCTCACTACTGTAGTAAACCCTCAACTTGGCAAACACACATTTAGCTTTTTGGCTGTTTATGGCTGGTTTGATTCTGTCATCTCTATGAACATCAAAATCCAGACTGAAAACTCACCTCTTCTCACTTTTTGCTGCTGTTCTTTCATTTTTGCATTCAACTGTCTCCAATATTCAAAGAGAAATAACATAATCACACAGTTTTCCATAATAACTTTGACTCACATCTTTGAAAGAGTTTTCCATAATTTCTAAAAATTGTATTTTCTGATATCATCTTTAGCTATGTTCGATTTGAATGGCTGTTTTTAAATTTGTATTGTTTAAAATCAGTAATTTTTCAAGCTTCTCTTCATATCTGTCAGATGTATTTGTTGACACACTCAGCCAATATATTCAAGACCAAATTGTAATGTTGTTTGCTCTTTTAATCCAACTTTGATGGTTCATGCTATTAACAGAGCTGTGTGAAGTTTGACTGATTGACTCTATATAGGCCTGATGGGTGTGCATATGTGTCTTTCAGTGGTCTGGCACTATGGTATAGCGGGTCAGTGGCTCAGAAAAAAGTAGCCAATTTTTAATAAATAAATAATTGAATGGCCAGCTCGATCTCTGTGGGTGTGTGTGCTCACGCAGCTGAGGGAGGTTAGCAAGGTAATTGAGGCGAGACACACCAACACTTGAAGGTGCAGTCTGTCTCAGTTGCTTCATTGCTTTTCTGCAGTTGCTGATCGAGGCGCTGCACCCACAGAGGCAGATGAAAGGGGAGCTGGCACAGTAAGAATAGGTGAGAAAAAAGGAGGAGAATTTGCCTGACTAGCGCGACACATGAGAGATAGAGGTTATATGGAGAGAAGACAGATATGCGAAGATTGAGAGCGAGAGTGCTTGTGATGCAGGGAGTGAGAAGCAGGTGGTTGGGAGTGAGCTTCATGGCTGCAGGAGATTGAAGCTGAAGAAAAGGCACTCCTACTTAGCAATTGCCAGGGTGCAGGAGCAGCCCTGCAAGGGCTAAGTGTGAGTGGCAGGAGAGGTGTGAGTGTGGCTCGACATGTTGCCCCACAGACACTGATTGAAGGGCGGCAGAGAACGGAACCAGGATATAAAGGTTGACTGCACCTGTCGGTGGGAGTCTCCTCCTCCTGTGAGTTCCAAAGGGATAAGGGAAGGAGGTGCCAGATTGAAAAGGGCAGTATTCAGGGCTCAAAGTTTTGTGGATCATCTCTGGTATTAACTTCTGATTTTATTGGAATATTTATTTGTTTTTAACCTTCACCTTCACTTTGTTTATATGGATTATTTATTTATTGAACTTTTTGAACTCTGTACTTACTGAACACTGTTTTGTTGTTGGGTTTTAATAGAACAGAATAGAATAGAATGCCTTTTATTGTCACTATACACATGTACGATGAGATTAAAAGCAGCTCCTTCAGTGCAGACATATATGTAGAACACAACAAGTAAATAAACAAATAAACAAATGGTGCAAAAAGTTGCAAAAAAAAATAATACCGATAATAAAAGCACTGGAGCACTTTATCACCAACCCCTTAATTTGTGTGTTGTGTCCTCCTCCCATGTGTTGTGTTCATCCTCAGGTGCATTATCGGTGGTAGCAGGTTCAAGAGGTTCCCCAGAAGGACCCAGTAGGACAGAGCCAACCCACACCATCACAGACACCTCATCCAAACAAGTTCCTGCCATGCATGCAATGCTCCTGAATGAGGCAATCAGCTGTTCAGAACTCTGTAATAGGTTAACAATTTTCAGAAAATGAATGAGCAGGTGGATATATTTTTTGGCTCCTGAAAGATTGTAAACTTCCTTTATAATACCGATAAACAAAATAAAGATCAGCTGTATATGTTTATAATTTTGTTTTATTATGTTAAACATCTTATATTATGTAATTTGAATCTTTCAGATAGGTTGTCATTGTTGATAAGAATGATTCTGTGGAAGAATAATTTTAGGGTAACATTGCATTCATCTTAAAGAAATAGCATAAAGGGTGTCATACATGTGCGACTAGGAAGATGTTGTATGGACCAAGCAAAGGTAATTCCACGCCAGGCCAGGGGGTGGTGGGGTGCACTAAACCTTCTCCTGTTATCTCTACAGACTAGCCGCAGGAAAACCTGTCTGATTTAGAACAGATGACGTCACTTCCGGTTCTGGCGCCCAGAAGAATATCATTTCCGGCACCTACTCTGACATCGGAAGAACATCACTTCCGGTTCCCTTACGTCACTTCCTGTCCAATCCCTTAAAACTGCCATCATGACAAACCATCGTTCTGTTTTGGACTCGGTATTGAGAACATCTCTGTATTATTGCAAGAATCTTTTGCAGCCAGGAATAATATACGGGTGGCTGCCCTAAACCTTTTTTAAGTGTGTCAAGTCTATTCTTTTATAAGGGTTAATAAATTTCGGAAACAAGATAAAGATCAAGTGAACAACACAATGTACACTGAAATATAAGAATTGGTTTAGGAAAACTGCAGAGATGGTCAATTAAATAAAGAATGTACCAGAAGAAACAAAGCATATAGGTTCATTTTATAAACTACTGAATTTACATACATTGTCAATCAATGCGTATATTTTACTCTGGTTGATTCATTGGTTTACACCCAAATGATTTATATAAAGTAAAAGTGTATTATATTATATTCGGGTTCTTCTTATGCCTTTTGAGATGAGCGACCACCCTTGAAATTTCTGTGCATATAACAATTGTCCATTGTAGTTTATAGGACATCTGCTGATTTCTTAGTCATCTCTTAGTCATCCTTCAGTGTATTTTGTATATTTCATCAGCCTTTCTTCTGGTACATTGTTTATTTACTTGACCATCTCAGTAGTTTTCCTAAACCAATTCTTGTATTTCAGTGTACAATTTGTTGTTCACTTGATCTTTATCTCGTTTCTGACATTTATTAACTCTTTATGCTATTTCTTTAAGATGAATGCTATGTTACCCTAAAATTATTCTTCCACATTTCTCAACTGACTTACCATGTTAAATAAAATCTTTCTACATGATGCACCTGTAATATGGCTTTTTTGATCATCGTACAAAAACATAAATTGTGGTACATTCCTATATAATACAGTACTACATACTTCTATGCACGTCTGATTGATTTTTTATATAGGAAGATCCACATCTGGTTTGATACCTCTACCATCAGTGTCTAGGTATATAATAAGAAGCATAAGGAAATTTTCAATACAAAAAATCAGCTCTTTGTTCACTTAAAAATGCATTTCATAGATTCTATAAAGTTATTCTAGCTCATGAAGTATTTCATACACTCTTTCATTTTTTAAATCCACTTTTTCCATTATGGGACTTCAGTAAACCAGGACTTTTCCTGGCAGCATTAGCTGCAGGACAGAAACCAACTTTGAATGAAACACCAATCCATTGAGGGGCATATTCTCTTATGCAAAGCAATTTAGAGTGCCAAATGAATCTAACACTCACCATCTTTGATATGTGAGATGAAGCCGCAGTACCCACATCAAAATTGAGAGAAAGTAGCAAGAATTTAACAGTCTGGACATGAAGCTTAGATTGCTGGAGCCATGCTTTCCACTCCAGCACAATTCATGAAAGAGTTATATTTTTATTGACTTACAACAGATAGTACCCCATCAACCACCATGAGGGTGGGAAAGAAAAGTATATAAATGAGTCAATGCATTTTGAAAAGTGTAATTAAGCATTCAAATGTAATACTTGTTTAAAACTAAACTTTTAAACAAATAATAATTAAAGAAAGCACTTGCTGTGATTGTGTCTGTAGTTAAAAGGAAAATCAATCCTTTTCTACTAAATCTACAGTTCACTGTAACTTTAATTCAGCATTACGTTGAGGGTACTTGTAAGCAGCTTTGATCAGTGCACCTGTTTTTTCTACAAATTTGAGAACAATATTTTAAACAGGCATTAAATATTTAAATGAGCTTTGATGTTCTGAATACCTCTTTTCAGAGATTAAAAGAATGCACTCTACAGTATGTCAGACAAAATGGCTATTCTATTGAAAGAGATATTGTATTCAGATAGACAGAATACTGGTAGATGTGTATACTGGATGTTGTATATCTTTTATTTTATTCCACCACTTGTAGATATATATTTAATCATCCAGCATTTTCTGCTCCCCTGCTTCAATAAAACAAGGCAACAAAAAGGATTTTGCTATGCTGTGGCACAATAGCAGTCAATGAACTGAGAATACAACACTCAGGTCACATTAAAGAACACAGATAAATAAATGCGTTTTATGAAACTTAATTTTTTTTTTTCTTAAGATAGAAAACTGTCTAATCAGCTTATTCTACATTGTGAAATCCTTCCATTATGGATGATAAACTGCACAACCACTAAATTGCTGCACACAGAAGCATATAAACCAAAAATACTGTACCTTTTGTGGGATTAAATGTAAGTTGATCATATCACAGTAACTATCTGCTACTCTGATTTATCATAACCTTTAATGTTTTTCAAGACATCTCTTTTAACTCCACTATTCCTCCAATGAGATCTTCGCACACTCACAGATTTACCCACTGGTGCTTGAAATTATTGATTACCCAATATACTGGTCATTAAGAAAAGGACAGGATTTTAATCAATAAGATGCACATAGATTGAAAAAAGGACTGATTAAGGAGTCTGAGATAAGTCTGAAGAGGAGAGGAGAACAAAAGAATTAGGCAGAGTAGTCTGAAAGAACTGAAATGGGCATTTGGACATACACTGAAAGTGGACTCAGAGAGTAGTTAAGATAAGTAAGCTCCGTCCGTAATGTCAAAAGCAAGAACTATCAGCTTAGGCATAATAGCACCAGGAGCAGAAAAGGAAAATATGCTGTTAAACTTTCAATCATCAGTGTAAAATTTGCCCTTAAGCTTCAAATCGTGTCCCTGTGTTCTTGTTGAACTCATTTTAAAGTAACAGCCTGGATCTCCTGTACTAATTACTGTCATAATGTAAAAAATTCCATTCATTTTTGATTATGAATGGAAGTTGCATGGCCTGTCCTCAGACTTGCTTGTAATTTTGAAGTTGTAACCACTGATGAAAGCACATGAAAGCAGTCTGTGGCAATGAAGAGCAGAAGTTATTATAGTTAACCCAAGAAGATTTAACTGCCAAAATCATACTAGCTGTTCAAGCATAAACTAATTAATATGTATCCATGCAAAGATGGCATAAATTATTGTAGGAACTAAGATTAAATAAATATTTTCCAAGAAAATATATGAATTTGTACTTGCTTACCCCTCAATTATTGTTCTCTGTGTTATTCAACTTCAAGTTTATTGTCATAAGTTCATAGTATATGGTACATAGTACAATGAAATTCTTACTTGCATGCCTAATCAAAAAAGCTGACAATAATACAATACTAGAATAGATTCTACATACAGTTTGAAAATGTTCTACAACGTTGTACATATTCACAAGGTTTTTGTCTGCATACTCTGTTTTCTTCCCATTATAACTTAATCAATTACTTTTAATCAATGAATGAAAAGCTTTCTAAATGGATTATAAGAAATCTGCAAAAATAAATAAATTAATAAATCAGGAACTTTCTGGGTCACCCTCCAAGATCCTCCCAGGTATGTAGTTCCACCCTGGATTGGGAGGGGGCACTGTCACTAACTGTGTTGTCTTCTTTTTTCTCCACAATACCAAGAACCCTTCAGTGAGGACAACTGACTCCTCCCCTTCTGGTCTCTGGGCCATAAAAGCACGACTGCCTGGAGAGAGGCATCTTATTATAACTAAGTAACCACAGAAACAGAATTCTTCTATAACTTGAAAAGAACCTCTAAATCATTTGGCCCCAAGTTAACTGGAGGCTGCTATTTTGTTTTATTTTCACACCATCAAGCATTTGTTTTTTGTTTTCTTAATTGAAGTAAGCAGGGGTTGGGTTGGCACCCCAACATTTATTTTGTTGAGAATGTTGTTCCCTCTGATTGCTACCTTTCTCTAACTTTTTTATTATTGATTACAAAACTATTGTTTAAGCTAATAAATAAAGTTCTATCTATCTATCTATCTATCTATCTATCTATCTATCTATCTATCTATCTATCTATCTATCTATCTATCTATCTATCTATTGTCACAGGTTGCTGGGTGTGGTCGGCAATCAGCTGCCTATTTAAAGGTCTGCCTCCCGACAATCAAGGCTGGAGTTGGGTGAGGAGGCGGACAAGGTCGGAGAAGGAGGTGGGCGAAGAGAGGCCCATTGTATAGTGTGTGGAAGAGAAGAGAGGAGGCTGAAGGAAGCCTGGACTTTGGGACTGTGGGGAATTGGAGTAAGGTGCACTTATTGACTTGTATATAGTAGTTGTGTAAATAAACGTGTGGTGATGGCTTGTAACGTGTCTGCCTGTCTGTGTCCAGGTCTCCCATTCCACAGTGGCGTAGCTGGCAGGATGCTCTGCCTGGTTCAAGGCAGGGACCTGCATTTAATAAATTGTCTGTGGATGGCCTGGCACAGCAGGTAACCTCACACACGTGCCGCAGTGGCGGCATGCACCCAACCCCGCGTGAAGATTGTTTAACCCGGACCATTAGCGGTCCACCAAAGGACTGTGTGTTTCAGGGGCGGCTCAAAGACGCGGCGGCAGCAAGAGG